>NC_056741.1:1711012097-1711112097 GCF_019279795.1 Protopterus annectens | reverse complement strand
AGAGTTTGCAGGAACAGCGGGTGGTGATTAGTCGGGATTTAAGCAGGGACACTGCCAATGCTGTTGGAAGTGTAGTTTGAGGCTTTTTTTTTAACTGGGTTAAGGAGGATGGGTGAGTAAGTTTGGCAGGTAGCATATTTCAAGTTTTGCTTACTGAGTTGGTGAATAGAGAGTCCCCAGCCACATTTATGCTCTTAGTTGTTTGTGCCAGCAGTTTGTCAGCACAGCATAGTGACCTCAGGTTGCTGTATGGTTTGATGATCTTATTTATTGCTGGTGTTTTTTCTGGTTGATATAGTATATATGTATTCATTAATTGCTTTTTCATTGAGCTTACTGTGTCTCACTATCAAATACTTTGCTATAATCTAAGTAAATGACATTTGTCCACAGATTATTGTCCTTATTACCTTTAGCAAAGCTATAAATTACTAATGCAGATGTGTGTTGAGTCTTAATCTGTTTAATTATGGTGAACTCTGTCCATTAGACAACATTCAATTTTTTTTTAGAGTTTGATAAACTCGTCAGATGGTAGTTGGACACTTTTCTGCCCAATATGATAACTTTTGCTCACAGAATTACAGGCAGAGAAAGGTTTGGGAAAAGAATTTACCTTGATTTACTCTGTTTTATTAGCTGCCTCCTATTTTGTATCTATTTATTATATTTGTTATCTGAGTGGCCGTGTTTGGTTAGACACCCAAGGTACAAACACCAGCAGAACAGTGAACACACAACAGTAAATGTATGTAATGTACATTAGATGGAGAAAGAGAATAGTCTGGATACTTTTTAACAATGATAAATTATCAGGATTATTGTAATGTAGACTGTTTACACTATTTGCATATTCCCAAGAAACCATGTAGACTCTTATGTGACTGCTAATTTGGGATGCATGTGAGCATAATAACCTTGTGTGTTTGTTTACTCCTGTGCAAAGCACTTGCTGCTGGATGGAATGTTACCATTTTTTATATAATGGGAGATGTTAGATTATGAAAGAGAATTCCAAAGTATAGAGGCAGCTACAATGAATCACCTCTCACCATTGCCTTTGTTTGTGAGATGCAGAAAATTTGCAGATACATCTCAGTATAACCCCCTTATACACGTATGTATGTAATACTTTCAGCTGGAAGCACTTTACTATTACAAGGAAAATACGTAGTAACCACAGCACTGCAGGACAAAAGCCAATAAAGGTCAGAATCTGAGGAAGTTTCCATTGGTGAAATGAAGGCGCCTAATCCTGTCTGAAGATATCTTTTTTTGTGAAATTTAACCATGTTATACCTTTTGGTGTGTTCCAGTTTTAATAATGTGGGTACGGACCTTTATTGGCTTTTGTCCTGCAGTGCTATGGTTGCTGCTTGGTTTGTATTGGATTTCTCAGCATTTGTTTTGGGTTACAAGTGTTTCATTACAGGGAAAGTAGCAAGTTGTTGCAAAATAATGAATCTCTTCAACATGATGTGGTCATTTTTGGATATCTAGACAGACAAAACAATGATCTCTGCTGTCGCTTAGGCAGAAAAATTGCAAAAATATTTCCAAACATGTCTTGTTGAGCATGCCTCGAGAAAAAGTCATCCATTTTGACTCAAAAGTGGAGGAAGCTTGTAGAGAAGGCCCTTAATTCTGTGGCCCTTTAGTGGGTTCCTTGTGGCCTTCTGTTCTTTGACTCTGTCAAAGTCAGGATCGTGGTCACTTGTATCACCAACCATGCAGGGTTGGATGAGCCAAACTCCTTATGCCAAGCTTTCCTGGATGTCCCCAGCACAGGGTCATGGTGGAAAGAAAGGCAGGCATAGTCCAGTCCACTTATCTGCTAAAAACAGTGTTCATACAATAGTACCCTTTGCCCTGAATGGCATGCAGCGGGTGGCTTTCAGCATCTGTTCACAGTCATATGGTTGTTTTTATACTTTCAGTTTCTTGCTCATACCCCTGCAGCTCTGTAACCTGATTTAAATATATCCTGGCAAATAATGTAATGTCTGTTCGTATATTCTTTGTCTGCTATGAAACAAAATAAGTTATTTGCAAATGTCTTTGATTTTTTTTTTTTTTTGCGCATTACATATTTACTGTTTTGCTGCTTTGCCTTGCTCATAACACTGTTGTGGAAAAAGGCATTTCCAGACAATTTCTTTACAAGCATACATTACTTTTCCAAGCTGACGATGGAAATATGAAAGTGATGTAATACTGAAATGGATTTAATCCTGGAAATAGTGACCGAGAAGTTTAAAAGATGTACAAGGCGACAGTATGCATCTGTGCTTAAACTAAGTCATACTTGTATTGTATCAAAACAAAGATTTTTTTTTCTTTCAGGTCATCATACAGCAAAACAGAACAAAATACAAAAATGATACACACTAAGATATAAGGCAGCCACATGTTGCTACAATTGGACACACAAGATAATTTAAGTAATTAGCTAGCAATCACAAGCATGTTTGCTTGCACTTTAGTTCTTATTCGGTTTCCAAGTCTGTACATCCTTAACACTTCGGTATAGATTGACCAGCTGTTCCTGTTTTAAAATATAATTTATTGTTGCAGTTGTTTTTCCCCCCTTAGATTGATGCCAAAAAGGAACAACTTTCCCTTGTAAAGAAGGAGCTGAAGCAAGCAAAAACGGAAGCAAAGGAGAATGACACAGAGAAGATAAAAAAGTGAGTGGCGTTCTTATTCAAAGACAAATTGGTCCTTGAAACTACACACAGTATGTGAAGCAACCTTTTTGGTTCTTGAAATATTGCTGTCTGTAACAGATTTATGCTATATGCTGCTGTAATGCAATACATTCATAAACCCAATAAACCAGAAAGGATAAGTATCACAAGCTCAGTCTTGAAAACTTATTTTTTCTTTGTTTTTAATTAAGAGTTTGGTAATGAGTAACAGATACCAAATGTAGGGCAGTGTAAGCAATGCCCACTTTATAGTTTACAGCTCACAGCAAGCTGTGGTGCAAGGAATATCTAAATTGTATTGACTTGTTCTTAAACAGCACTACAAGCTGTTTTGTGGTAATTAACTACAATTTTATTTGATTTTCTGGTTGTTAAACTCAGTTAGTATAGTGAGTCAGCATTTGGTTTTATTTTTGGTAAAGGTATTATTACAAATATATATAAAAACTGAGTCTCCTCCTTTCAATTGTTAATGCTACACTGCCATCTGGAGGCCAATAGTGGTACAGCATTTAAACTACAATTTTCATATTACTGCACTGCATTTAAAACACTGCAAACTGGTTGAAGAAGGAATGAAAATGGAAACATCATCAACCCTTGTATTTCATAAACAAGGGTTGTGGCAGAGCATTTCACAGAAAACTGCACGACTACATAAACACACAGCACATAAGTACCAGATGGGTCAGCTGAAGTCACTGTTGCACAGTAATCTTGTCCTATACATGTTTTACTGAAATAATCCACACTGCAGCTGTAGGATGACACTGCCTGTGAGAAATGCAGCCAGAATGTGTGACCTATTGCCTATAAATCAGAAATAATATCCCTTAACTACACTGGATACGCTAAGCCTGAATGAGTTTGCTTATTTGCTCTAAACAGTTTAAAAATAATGTCAACTCCTTGAACATCCACAGTATAGGTAGTGCAGAATAAATTCTAAATCCAATAATAAATGAATCAATGTAGCAGCAAAACGGTTTGACTGCTTTGTAAGAATATGTACAGGGTGGACATTTATAAATAAATACAGGCATCAGCAAAAGAGTACATTTGATATGTTATCCGTCTAAATTAGTTCACATTACTGTCAAAATGACTTCCCATCTGTGTTAATGTTTTATTTGTGCATCAGGCATTCTGATGGTCATAGAAACATATAGGCTGTTCATTGGCTGATCACAAAATTTGGCTTTGGATCTTACAGATTTCTAATATGATACGTCATCTGCCAGCATTTTAATGGTTTTAGATTTGCCTTTACTGTACTGTGCCCCTTTTTATTTTATAGGTTGGGGACACTGCTAAGATTAGTATTAGCTAATTCATCAGGACGTGCCTCATACGTACAAAAATCACAGCGGCAAACATCTTTTTGTGATGGTACATTTTTTGAAAGGTTTCCATTATAGCTGACTGGTATAGAAAACCCATTGAATTGACCTCAGAACAAGTTCAGATACATAACAGCAGTTGTGAAACTAGTCATTTTGTTAATCAGTTGGTTCCACTGGTCTAATTAACGTATGATTTTTTTTTTCATAGCCAGACATTGTGTGCAAAAAACAGAATAATAAAAGTAAATGGCAATATTTAAGCAGCAAATGTTTGTGATAGACCATTATTGTCAAAATTCATAATAATGTTGTACAGTGGAAATAAACCCAATGAAGAGTGACCTGTGTCAAATCAGTCAAGTTTATTAGAATAGCGTGACATAGTTAAAACGACTATGTGAGTGTGGGTAGTGAACTAGTTTGTGAACAGAACAGGCATTGTATTACAGAAGTAGAGAGACATAGACATTCATATAACAGGTGCAGTATGGGGTATTCTGTCGTCAGAAACGATGCTAGACAGTAAGTAATGCGTGAAGCTCCATTTAGTGTCAGTAATTTGCTCCAAATCAAACAGACACACAACAAAGACCATTTGTTTACGAAGGTGTAGTGCGTCTGAAGTTCAGGTTTGTCTTCAGTCTCTTGCACAACTTACAAATGGCTATGAGTCACAAGCCCCATCTCCCTGAATGTCACATGACATCAGCTTATCTGACACTAAATCTTTAATAAGCAGTTTATACTGCTGCACAGGTTGCATGTTTATTATGGTTTTCTTTCATCATGGTTCTAAATCCACTAGAATGTGATGCTTCACTCTGTTCCGCCATCATCTCTCCCATTATTAATCCTAGCCTATCTTGTGTGTTATGCAAAAAACTGGTAAATGCAGAGGTTCATAAAGGGAGTCACATTGATATATATGTGGATTACTGTGAAGTTCTTCAATCAACACAGAAGCAGTACTAGATAGACTGAGAAAAGGGGTATCAGCGGGGTCTAAAATACAGAGATGGCTGAAGGAAAACGAGAGAAGATAATAGTAAAATGAGTAATTTCAGAGGAAAAGGCACTAAATGTTAATTTCACATGGACAAACATTCTGGGATCTGTAGGCTCAACTGTGTTCATATTGTATGCAATACTGGATATAGTACAGGCTTAACCTCTTGACAGACTGGACCAGACCATGAGCAACCCAAGGTAATATGGGATCCAGTTATTTAGTGGGTAATTATAATCTAGTAGGAGGAGCTAAAGGTGTGCAGCTGAAATGTTAGGATCAGCAGCTGGCAATCTGTTTACAATATATAGTTTTGCGGAGCATATCTCTCAACTGTTCAGAATTTTGCAGTGTCTAGATTTCTGCCTCATATTTTTCATCTGTTCCTTATAAAATGTGATTATTCTGACAAACGAACAAGAATTGAAGTTATTAAATATTGACGGATATCAGATTTCTGACTTCATGTCCTTCAGAAAATGCATGCTAATTTAAAGCCTGTTTTCTAGCAATTTTCTAAGCTTATAAGAATATTTAAAGTGTGCCCACAATTTTAGGTCTTTGTCCCCATTATTTTTGGGTTTATCTAGAATTTGTGTGCTAAGAAGGTTGAGAGTTATATTGAAGTCCAGATTAAAACAGCTATGAAGTGAAAGGTTTTATGGACCATGATTATAATAGGGAGGGTTGCGTCAGGAAGGGCATCCGGCGTAAAACTTCGCCAAAACATTTCATGCAGTCACCAAGAAAAATTTTTATACCGGATCGGTCGAGGCTAAGGTTAACGACCGCCAGCAGTACTGTTAGCCTACAGGGTGCTGGCGGAAATTGGGCTACTGTTGGCCGAAGGAGGAGAAGAGGCGGAAGACATGGCCGAAGGCAGGGGGAGAGGAGAAAGGCTAGGACTGTGGTAGTGAGGCTCGGAACCTTGAATGTTGGCAGTATGACTGGTATAGGGAGAGAGCTAGCTGATATGGACAGAAGGAAGGCTGGTATATTGTGTGTGCAAAAGACCCGATGGAAGGGGAGTAAGGCTAGGTGTATCAGAGGTGGGTTCAAATTGTTTTATCATGGTGTGGATGGGAAGAGAAATGGCGTAGGAGTTATTCTGAAGGAACAGTATGCTGAGAGTGTTTTGGAGGTGAAAAGGGTGTCGGATAGAGTGATGTTTATGAAGCTGGAAATTGATGGTGTAATGATGAATGATGTTAGTGCGTATGCTCCACAAGTTGGGTGTGCAATGGATGAGAAAGAAAAATTTTGGAGTGAATTGGATGAAGTGGTGATGACTGTACCCAAGGGTGAGAGAGTGGTGATTGGAGCAGATTTCAATGGGCATGTTGGTGAAGGGAACAGAGGGGATGAGGAAGTGATGGGTAGGTATGGTGTTAAACAAAGGAATGCAGAAGGTCAGATGGTAGTGGATTTTGCAAAAAGGCTGGACATGGCTGTGGTGAATACGTATTTTAACAAGGGGGAGGAGCATAGGGTGACATACAAGAGTGGAGGAAGATGCACACAGGTGGATTATATCTTCTGTAGGAGGGCCAGTTTGAAGGAGATTGGAGACTGTAAAGTGGTGACTTGAGAAATTGTCGCTAGGCAGCATAGGATAGTGGTTTGTAGGATGACGTTTGTTATCAAGAAGAGGAGGAGGAGTGTGAGGGCAGCACCAAGGATCAAGTGGTGGAAATTGAAAAAGGGTAATTGTGAGGTGGAGTTCAGGGATGAGTTAAGGCAGGCACTGGGTTGCAGTGAAGAGTTACCAAATAGCTGGGTAACTACAGCAGAGCTAGTAAGGGAGACGGCTAGAAAGGTGCTTGGTATCACATCTAGACAGAGGAAGGACAACAAGGAGACATGGTGGTGGAATGAGTAAGTACAGGAGAGTATACAGAGAAAGAGTTTGGCAAAGAAGAAGTGGGATTGTCAGAGAGATGAAGAAAGTAGACAGGAGTATAAGGATATGAGGTGCATGGCAAAGAGAGAGGTGGCGAAGGCTAATGATAAGGCATATGAAGAGTTGTATGAAAGGTTGGACACTAAGGAGGGAGAAAAGGACCTGTACTGATTGGCTAGACAGAGGGACCGAGCTAGGAAAGATATGCAGCAGGTAAAGGTGACAAAGGATAATGAGGGAAACATACTCACAAGTGAGGAGAGTGTGTTGAGGAGATGGAAAGAGTACTTTGAGGGGTTGATGAAGGAAGAGAATGAGAGGGAGAGAAGGTTGGATGATGTAGGGATAGTAAATCATAAAGTACAATGGATTAGCAAGGAGGAAGTAAGGATAGCTATGAAGAGAATGAAGAATGGAAAGGCTGTTGGCCCAGATGACATACCTGTGGAAGCATGGAGGTGTTTAGGTGAAATGGCAGTGGAGTTTTTAACCAGATTGTTTAATAAAATCTTGGAAAGTGAGAGGATACCTGAGGAATGGAGAAAAAGTGTTTTGGTACCGATTTGTAAGAATAACGGTGATGTGCAGAGCTGTAGTAACTACAGAGGGATAAAATTGATCAGTCACAGCATGAAGTTATGGGAAAGAGTAGTGGAAGCAAGGTTAAGAAGGGACGTGATGATTAGTGATCAGCAGTATGGTTTCATGCCAGGAAAGAGCACTACAGATGCAATCTTTGCTCTGAGAGTGTTGATGGAGAAGTACAGAGAATGTCGGAAGGAGTTGCATTGTGTTTTTGTAGACTTGGAGAAAGCATATGACAGGGTGCCTAGAGAGGAGTTGTGGTATTGTATGAGGAAGTCAGGAGTGTCAGAAAAGTATGTAAGAGTAGTACAGGATATGTACAAGGATAGTGTGACAGCGGTGAGGTCTGCGGTGGGAGTGACGGATGCGTTTAAGGTGGAGGTGGGGTTACATCAAGGATCAGCTCTGAGCCCTTTCTTATTTGCAATGGTGATGGACAGGTTGACAGACGAGATCAGACAGGAGTCCCTGTGGACTATGATGTTTGCAGATGACATTGTGATCTGTAGTGAGAGTAGGGAACAGGTAGACCCTGGAGAGATGGAGATATGCTCTAGAGAGAAGAGGAATGAAGGTCAGCAGGACTAAGACCGAATATGTGTGTGTGTCAATGAGAGGGAGGATACAGGAATGGTGAGGATGCAAGGAGTGGAGGTGGTGAAGGTGGATGAGTTTAAATACTTGGGGTCAATAGTTCATAGTAATGGTGAGTGTGGAAGAGAGGTGAAGAAGAGAGTACAGGCAGGATGGAGTGGGTGGAGAAGAGTGTCAGGAGTGATTTGTGACAGACAAGTACCTGTAAGAGTGAAAGGGAATGTCTACAAGAGGGTAGTGAGACCAGCTATGTATATGGGTTGGAGACAGTGGCATTGACAAAAAGGCAGGAGTTTGAGCTGGATCTGACAGAATTAAAGATGTTAAGATTTGCACTGGGTGTGACGAGGGTGGACAGGATTAGGAATAAGTATATTAGAGGGTCAGCCCAGGTTGGAAGGATGGGAGACAAAGCCAGAGAGGCACGATTACATTGGTTTGGACATGTGCTGAGGAGGGATGCTGAGTATATTGGGAAAAAGATGCTAAGGATGAAGCTGCCAGGTAACAGGAAAAGAGGAAGGCCTAAGATAAGGTTTATGGATGTGGTGAGAGAGGACATGCAGGTGGTTGGTGTGACAGAGCAAGATGCAGAGGACAGGAAGAAATGGAAACAGGTGATCTGCTATGGTGACCCCTAACGGGAATTGCCAAAAGAAGATGATGATGATTATAAATGAGATAAATGCCCAGGAGGAGAGCAAGAAATGGTGATGAATGTCATCAGGTTGCTCCCTTGAGAAATACAAACTCCACAGACCAGGAGACCATTTTACTTCTCTGTAGATCACTGCTAAGGCCACAGCTGGATTGATTTGTCCAGGTAGGTCATTGCTCAGGCCAGAGCTGGAATGCTTTGTCCAAATTTGGTGACTTATGTGGAGATGAAAGTGCAACTGTTTTAGCAGTATAGTTTTATGCACAGAAGGGAAGACATTTGGAGATGGTCCCTAGATGCTAGGGATGTACTTCCTAAAGGAATTAAAGGAACAGGAATATTATTGGGATATATAAACTGTCCAATAGATGTCGGTGAATGAACAAAGATGTTTCATGAGCAGAAAGTACAGGGTACTACATGTGGGAAGAAACAATTCTACTCAACAGAAAACTAAGTAAAGCAAAGATGGCAGAACCTGAAGTGACAGCCTAAGTTTGCAAGGTAGAAAGTTGATATGGAAAAGAGTAGATATGGGTGAAGTACATGTGATGACAGGAAGATTCAGGCATTTGTAGGGACTAGGTCCAAGTTCGCTAGAATTGTGACCCAACTGGAGAAAAGAGATAAATAGCTTAACAGATGAAAGATCAGTCGCTCTGAGTTTATTATGCAGTGTGGTTTGGAGATCACTATAGAAGAGACAGCTTCTGTGAGGTGTGAATTAATTTGTGTGTGTTAATGTATCATTAAATGTAATAACTGAGCGTCCGTAATCTTCATGTCACATAGTATATCTCTTTTTTTAGAGATTTAACTCCAAATATATTGTAGTGGCTAGATCGGTATCCTCTGTGCCTGTTTGCACTCATCTTGACAAACCTGTAGCTATAAATAAATCAACACGTGAAGACAGATGAAGGCTGCCAGCCTAGCCAGATAGAATTGTGTAGATAATTCTGTCATTTGTAAATATTAATATAAGCCACAGGCTTGTTCTCTTAAATGGGAAAAATGGTGTTAAATGTGGAACTGCAAAAATGTAACAGCAGTGCACTCTGCTGTAAGAAAGCTGATAAGTCAAGCATTTCATGACTGTCTTTGATCTCAGGGCTTGGAGCCAATATGTCTGGATGAAGGAATTCTGTCAACTGTTTTGAGGCCAGAGTTTGTTTATTTGTGTCTTTCGGCTTTTCCCGGTTAGGGGTCGCCACAGCGGAACTCTGGTCCGCTAATGATTGGCAGTTGATTTTTACATACCGGCTTGCCAGGCCTGATGCGCAACCTTCAATGAAGATATGCCCATTCACGCATGTCTCCACGCAGAAGACGCTCTAGCTGAGAATCGAACCGAACAGCGTCTTAATGTGAGGCGAAAATGCTACCGCAGCACCATGGCAAAAATTTGCATGTATAAATTCTTTTATTGCTCTGGTTCCTGACCAGCTGCAAAATCAAAGGTAATCAACCTCAGAGTCTGTTAGCCTGGGAACCAGAAAGAAATCTGAAATGAATCAGTGATACAGTTATCAATTTAAGGACAGAAAGAATGAGAGCATTTGAGCATTTGTCTTGAGAACATCCAACTCGCCACTTTGTCTGTGTCTTTATGTAAGTAGGATTTTAGAACTGTGTTTTCTCTTAGAAATAGCTAGGAATTAGGAAGATTAGACCAAGTGTTTTTCTGTGTTGATGTCAGAACTTTTCTACTGTATTATTTTAAGTATTTCTCTGTGATCTCTGAACTCTTGACTGGCACTGTGTAGCAAGAAGCATTGTCTTGTGTTTTTTTATTTATTATTAAATATTTTTAAACCTTTCAACTGTGGCTGTTTTGTGTAGAGGTAATTTAAGCTCCAAGAGTACATTGCATGTATATAGTGATACTATACCAAGTTACTCCAAACAAGTCTTGACTGTTTGGTTGCACTTACCGTTTGGATAATAATATTGCACAGTATAACTGGACACCCTTTCATAAGGGCCTTTGAGTAGCTGATAGTTGAGTGGTGGCAGTGTTTTCTACCGTATAGTCTGGGTAAAAGGGGCACAGCTGGAGAACCTGCACTAGCCTTCCCCAGGAGTGACTACAGGTTGTATAAACTCTTATCTCAGTGTGTGTCAGCTACTTGGGTGGGGACACGAAGCACTGGTTGGACAGAGAGGGTGCTGGAGGTTTTAGCTTGCCTACTAGGCTGAGATCTAGACCCTGTAGCTGTGCCAGTGGGGAGTCTTATTTGGGGATCTGGAGAGAAAGGGAGAAACCAGCCCCAGACTGACTGTTATCGCTGTGTGCTCTTAAGGGAAATTGTACTTTACTGTGTGAGTATTTATTATCCTTTCCCTATATGGACACCCCTCACTGGTGTTAGTGGTGAGGATTGAGGCTCCTTGATTGCTGGGCCAGTGCACAGGTGTCATACAACACAAACTAGTACTTAAGCACTTTCTTTCTTTTACTCTTAGAACTTCATCAGAATAAATCAGCATAAAACTGGCATCAATTTAAACATATTTAAAAATGACATAACTTAATCAGCCAATCGTTTCAAAAATTACAAATCTATTAACACTAAAATGTTCATAAACAGCATAAAATCAATCATAAACCAGTGCAAAAATAAAAACTACAAAACAAAAAACAATTTAACGTAACTCATATATAACTCAAAACTATTAAATACATTTGTATTTTAACAAACTTTTAACTGAAATGGTTTCATTTAAACTTGGACTAGCGTCGACACATAAGACTTGCCATTTGAGTTCAAGAAACTTAAGATAATTATTGACTTGATTAATAAATACTTTGGAATCAACTACAAAAAAAATAAAATGTACACAACTGGGAACAGCTCAAACTATATCTAGCAAGAGCATTATTGGTGTCTTTATTTTTAACAGCTATTGCATGTTCACTTATAGGTAAACTAAGTTTTCTTGTGGTTTTGCCAATGTAGAAACTTTGGCAGCTACACAGCTCAATATACTAAACATGAACTCTTACACTTGAACCACCCTGTGGACTCCAAAGTAAAATCAATGTGTTTGAATAAATACTGATTAACAGAGTAAATGAACCTACAGAATTTGCAACTATTATAAGGAAAGGAACCAAAAGATCCTGTACCCATCCCACTATCTGTGCCCTTAACATGTTCCAGTAAATATTTTTTAAGTTATGTGTTTTCTTAAAAGTAAAATTTGGTTCAGTCCCAACTATGTCACAAAGATCTTAATTACTTAAAATAACTTTCCAATTTGCCATAATAATATCCTTATCCAAATTCGCTTCAATACTCATAGGAACAGGAAAGGCCAAGTTTTTCTCAGATATTCTACTTCTATCTTTGAATTTCAGAACAAACCTAGAAGTGAGGATAGGTGGAAACTTCTCATCTCTTAACCCAATAACTTATCAGAAATCTTTGACAACTTTTCATAAGGATAGCCCCCTCAAGAAGCATATTGATAAGTAAATCAACTTCTTTTAAAAAATATTCTTTATCACTAATAATATGACTAAGTCGAATAACCTGACCCCCTAAAAATGTTAAACTTCATAAAGGGAGGATGAAAACTGCTAAAGTGCAAATAATTATTGCTAAATTTTAAATAAATAAATTAATATTTATCTTGATGCGTGGATGGGAAATAGAAAATTCACACCGGGGACCACTCCAATTACTCTAATCCACAGAAGTACTGGGAACTAAGGTCGGGTGGCATGATGACAGGGTAGTCCTATGGGCTAGGCTTGTAAAGGCTCCAGTGCCATTAGGCTAGTACACACCTATGAATAAATTTTATTTAAAAATACATTTTTTGGACATTGAATTATATGTGGTTTTGGATCAAATAGATTTATTAGTAACATTTATAGAAAGGAGACCTTTAGCAGTAACAGTTTGCACTTAAGCAGATACTGAGTGTATCCATTTGTATTCCAAGTGCATGTCCCTCTCCAGTGTCAGTGGTGAGGATTCAGGCTCCTTGATTACTGGCCCAGTGTAGGGACTTCACAACCTCCCTCCAAATGTCTGCATCCAGTACCTCCATCTTCCAACCTAATGTCTGCATCCAGTACCTCCATCTTCCAACCTCCAACCTAATGTCTGCATCCAGTACCTCCATCTTCCAACCTCCAATGTAATGTCTGCATCCAGTACCTCCCACTTCCAACCTCCCTCCTAATGTCTGCATCCAGTACCTCCATCTTCCAACCTAATGTCTGAATCCAATGCCTCCATCTTCCAACCTAATGTCTGAATCCAATGCCTCCATCTTCCAACCTCCCTCACAACGTCTGCATCCAATACCTCCATCTTCCAACCTCCCTCACAATGTCTGCATCCAGTACCTCTCTCTTCCTACCTCCCTGCCAATGTCTGCATCCAGTACCTCCATCTTTCAACTTCCCTCCTAATGTCTGCATCCAGTACCCCATCCTCCCTCCTAATGTCTGCATCCAGTACAGCTTGAAATCAAAACAAAGTTCAAGGCAAACAGTAGACATGAAACATAATATGAAGTAGCATAATCCAGAGCACAAGGCAGTATTGTATTAAAGGAAGTTATACGTGATTCAGGATGGTCTGTATGGACTCCTTCCAGGAGCTCAGCCAAAATGGGCCAAAAGACCATACTATCAGTGGTGTCAGATTATGACATTGGTTCAGCTCAATATCAAACAGAAAAATGGGTGGCAGGCATATACTGAAGTGAGACCATACAGTCATCGGTTCAAATGAAGAGTTTGCAAGCCAAACTGGAAAACCAGTTCTGGCAAATGGCCGAATGTGCCACCTAAATGAAGCAGGAATTTTCTATAAGATTGTAAAGTTTCATGTTAAGTTTGTTTATCACAACATTAATCCAGACATTAAAATCACAAAGAATCATCCAGTTGGGACATTCATGCACGGACTGATGAAGAGGTCAGACAACTCTTGCAGAAAACCTGCCAGGTAACAGGAACGTTTTTGGAAATTGTTCCTGGGTGCACTGAAATATGTATTGCTTTGTCATCTACCAAGGAAAAATCCAAGGCAGATAAGAAATGCACCACCGTCACCAGAATTTCATATTGGCTACAATATCTGATAATCCCCTTAAAAAAGGACAATTTTGTATATGTTAATCCATGATTTTCAGATTTTTTTCAGCTACCAAATTCAATTAACATGAATTAACTGGACCCTATTTGTTCTACAAATACACAGTAAGGTTACTTTCTACATTATACAGTCACTTCAAAAATCAGAATAAAGCCAAAACACTAGACCTACTTCAAGAAAGATGTAACAGTTAATAATACTGGGCTTAACTAATTATATATTTTTAAAAGCATTTACTAGAACTTGCTACATTACATTCTACAGGTCTTACTATAGCTATAGCAAAGTATATTTCCTTTGTGATGACTGTTTTTTCAGTTCACTGAAAGACTATTTTTGCATTAAAAAACAAGAATCTCTGATTTGATGATAAAATATTGCCTTCAGTTTCTTGGAGAGTTTTTTTGTGTAATTTTATCTTCATGCAGAGGGCGTTCTAACCACGTGATCATTTCAACAGTTTCTTCCTTCTGCTGTACAGTTTGTTTATATAGACTGACCACCAGGTTGGTTTGTTTTAGAATTTATCACTATATTCAGTTCTAGTAAGGACTGCAAAATCAATGCATTTGTCTAAATGTTTATATAGACCTTTAATGTAGGTGGCTGTATATTCTGGGTCAACTGTGGAGTTTCTTGAGTGAATTTAGAAATTGTCATATAATTGTAAAAAATTCCTTTTTAAGTCTCCAAGGAAAGTGTTAGTTACCAGGGGTTGGAAGTTTTGCAATTAAAGGTAACCAGCTGGTAGTCTGACGTAACTAATGAGGGACCAACAGGGGGAAAGAATTATGGAGCTAAGTTTGTGAGAACCAGGTCAAGAGTGTGTCTGCCCCTGGTAAAGTTAAGGACAAGGTGATTCAGGGTATTTTTTTTAACCCAATCCAAGAAAGGTTGGGAATATCCTATGTTGGTAGTGCAGGTATTCCAATCCCATTGGACTGATAATTGAATTCTTCAAGAATTATTGGACCATTACTCATTGCTTGTTTCAAGGAATGCCAGTAAGTTTTCAAAATTGAGAGGGGTAAAATGAGGAGGATCAGGGATCAACATCAAGCTAAAAATGTAGACATTTGACTTTCTGTGAGCTCATGGGGGGGTGGTCTCTGGGCATCACCTTTAAAAAGGATACTGTCACTAAAGAATGTCAAGGCTTTGCTGCAGTTACCAGTGGAATTAAGTGTGTAGTAGGCACAAAAGGGGTGCTGTCTCTACAGTATCAACACAAACCTGAACACTTTGCAGATGAACAAATACCTCCAAATCACACAGTTTATTGTTAGGACTCCTGGCATTGAGGACCACCTTGATGTTTGCCATTCCAGTTATTTGCTTGGTTGGTGTGTTCATTACATAAACTCTGCCTAAAAAAGACACAGTGGGTGTGATATAAGGAAACATTGTCAGCCCACTTATCTGGAATTTTGTAAATAATTCTATGTCATTTGTGAATCAGTTTATGTACTGAGCTAAAATGTAACCACAGCATGCCCTGCTGACTTAGAAATGGGTCCTAATCTTATAGCTCTCTAGACACACACCCTTTCCTTGCCTTCCTATCCTCTTCATTCCCGCTAAACTTAAATCCCCTCCCCCTATACACCCCCTTTCCTCCTCCCACCTCCTCCTTGATTACTTCCCCACCTTTTCATGTTACTTGCATCTTTCCTTTTCCTCTGTCATCATTCCTCTTACATCCCTCCACTCGCTTTACCTGTCTCTTCTCTTTCTTTACCCTCTAAGATCTGCAGCTCTCCTCATTCCTTACCCTGTAATATCCTTAGCTCTCCTCTTACTATTTTTGAGTTATATTGACTATTTAAAATAATCTTTACTGGCTGTACATCCATTTTTTGCCTATTTACTTTATTTTATGTTTTTGTCCTCCTGTGGACAGCACACACGTGGCACCAGCTAAGGTTGTCTTGTCCCTTACCTATCTGCAGTTTAACAGTTCCCCTTTCATCTATTATTGCTTCTCCCTCCAGCCCCTAATTGACCTGAAGTCCCCCTCGTCTGCTAGCTTTACTATAGCTGTGACGTCCTGCTTGCCTAGCCTCTCCTGTTCTCTCACTGTCTCTACACTACTTCCCTGGCTGTTGCACTCCTTTCTCTCTTTTTCCTACAGTTTAATTCACCAAATGACTGTATCTTAATATTCCTGCTTACTTACTTTCTATTACCCCTCTCAGGGTCCCACTGCAAACTGTATACATCCTACACATACCTTGAGCCTGTTATATTCTTGTTTTTTGCCTTCTCCTTTCCATCTTGCTCTACCTAACTCTCCCTAACTTACCACTTAAACTACATAGCATATGAAACAGTACTGTTCAGCTTCCCTGCTAAGCTGATTGACTCACTCTCTTCTCTAACTGTTTCTGCCCCGCTTCGCTCCCCTCCCTACCCCCTTATCCCACCCACCCTACCAACTACACCTTCCGCTCTTACCCCTCCTATCTTCCCTCCCCACCCAAAGATAAATACTTACTCTAACTTATCCATCTAACCTGTCTTACTTATTCTATAATCTGAGTCTAATTCCTTTGCTTCATCCTTTCTTTCTCTCCTCAACATGTCCATCAAAGCTTACAAAACTTCTTCTAAGACCTCTGTAACAGAAACTACTCTGTTAAAGCTAACACTTCTGCTGAGTACTTCTCTTGCTCTCACACTACCCTACTTCCTGACCTGTTATGAATCACACCTTAACTACCACCTTATCTACTCTCCCAAACATACAGCCTTTGATTTCGAAAGCCTAAACTTTACTCATGTAAATATTACATCTACCCCTAGCTACCTTCTAGCCAGATATCATAGGCGGTCTCATATTAAAATCCAGAATCTCTTGCTTAGGAAACTAAAATACTTACTGAACTTCTCTAACAAAGCTTACCTCGAATATAACCACTCCATCTTGGCAGATGGGGACATTCACCCAAACCCAGGGCCCTTAGCCTCTACATCTGATACTATACCTGTTACACTAAACTCTTCCCTACTAATACCAACCTCCAATGCAAATACTCTACTCATAGGGCACCTTAATATACGAAGTGTCAATAACAAAATCACCCATCTCCACTCCCTTCTTGAACACCACTCCTTTGATATTCTCTGTTTAACTGAAACCTGGTTAAAACCCTTTACTACAGATAATGAAATTATTCCTCCAGGTTACAACATCTTAAGACTCGACCAAAACTAAAAAAGGAGGAGGAGTGGCAATATTATTCAAAACTGAACTAAATGTAACATTAGTACCCAATGAGAACCTGGACATTACCAAGACTGAACTTCTTATCTCAAAGCTTCAACTAAACCCGAAAAATCTATCTATATTATCTGTATTTATCTACCTCCTGGAAATAACTCTACTACCATAGAAAATATCCTTAGTTGGGCCACCTCCACCTACCCACAGGAAACCATAATACTTGGAGACCTTAACCTTGACTGGTCCTCGTTAAACACTAACAACCCAGCCTCTCATATTAACCTCCATGGCTTTACACAGACAATAGACACCTCTACTAGGACAAACAAACCTAACAACAAAGAAAGTATTCTTGATTGGATTCTCATTAACAAACCTCTACTAAAATATCAATCTGGAACTTTACCCAATGACTTTAGTGATCACAAACTAACCTATATTATAAGACAAAAAAACGCCTCTAACAATACTCCCATCTATAGGACCCTACGCGATCATAAACGATTCAACCCTATTCAATTTAAAAGTGAACTAAATGCCTGTAACTGGAACCCACTAAAGACACTTCCTCTTGAAGAAGCTGTCCTTTACTTCAATACCACATTCCTAACAATTCTAGATAATCATGCTCCAAAACGCTCCATCCGAATTAAATCTAAACCTGCCCCTTGGCTATCTAAAGATACAAGACAAAAAATGTTACTTAGAAACAAAGCTTGGTCAAAATGGCGAACTAGCAAATCTCCAATAGACCATCAGACTTTTAGGCACCTAAGAAACGTTACCAAAAAGCTATCTTCTCTGATAAAAGGAGTTATTATAGTAATCTCCAGCAAGCAAATCATAATAACCCTCAAAAATTCTGGACAACCCTAAATAAACTTCTTCACCCAGGACAGACTACCACTCCATCCCCTTCCGGGTCTGAAAAGAATTCCGCCCTTGATACGGCCAATACTTTCAACTCATTCTTTATTGATACTATTAATTCCTTGGCCTCTCATCTCTCTAGAGACAACACCAATATCCCTGACCTTGCATCCTTCAAGCTACCAACCTTTAGGCTACAACCCATCTCTACTTCCTTTATTCTGAAATGTATCCACAAACTCAAACCATGCTCCCCGTCAGCTGACCAACTGCCATCTGAATTCCTTCAAAAAGCAGCCTCTGAAATAGCCTATCCTATATCCATTCTCATTAATAGAACTGTAAATGAAGAAACCATACCTGATATCTGGAAAATCTCTCACATCATACCCTTACATAAAGGAGGGAACTCCTATGATTATTCTAATTATAGACCCATAGCTCTCTTATCCCCACCTGCAAAGATCATGGAAAAATGTGTTCACCATCAGTTAATGAACCACTTAATAAAAAACAACATTCTTACTAACTGTCAACATGGCTTTAGGCCTTTTCATAGCACAACCACCGCTCTCCTCTCCTTCACAGACTTTATTAACAAGAATCGTAATAATAACATCCTGTCTTCAGCTCTCTTTATTGACCTGTCCAAAGCCTTTGACATGGTCAACCACTCTCTCCTCTTAAAAATTCTCGAATCTCTTTCCTTAGAAGCTCTGGCTATCCACTGGTTTAGTTCCTATCTCACTAACAGGAAACAGGCCGTCCTCTGGAATAAGGAACTCTCATCTCTTCTCCCAATCTCACTTGGTGTCCCCCAAGGCTCTATTCTTGGACCTCTTCTTTTCTCCCTCTTTATAAATGACCTACAAGTAGCTATTCCCCAGGCTACTTGTATACAATATGCTGATGACTCCACACTAATTTGCTCTGCTAAATCCATTTCCTAACTTCAAACTAATACTCAAGCTGTATTTTCCAAAGTAGAAACTTGGTTCTTAAATCGTTGCCTGCTCCTAAATGCAAAAAAAAACAAACTCTTACTCTTTAAGCCTACTACCAGATCCCCAGCTTTAGATTTCACTATCTTATCTAACAATGGAACCATTATATCACCTGACCCTACTACCAAACTGCTAGGTGTCACAATTGACAACAATCTTACCTTTGACTGTCATATCAATAATACCATTAAATGTGTTAACAGGAAACTTGGCTCTCTCTATAGAATTAAGACTTTCTTAACCTCCCCAGCCAAAGCTACTCTTGCCCACTCTCATCTCATTTCCACTCTTCTCTATGCTTCTCCCATCTATACTAACCTCAAGAAAAACAATCTTTCCAAACTGTCTACTACCTACAATAACATAGCTAGATTTGTTACTGGGAAGCCTTTCAGAACTCATCACTGTCTGAATCTGCAGCAACTGAACTGGCTTGAACTGACAAACATGTTACTTCTTTCCCAACTTACATTTGTCCAAAGAGCTCTCTACCAATCTCTTAACACACCTGTACTTTCTAACCTCTTAACCCCATATGCTAATCTGAACTCACTCCGCTCATCTAGCAAACTGCTAGTTATCCTAACCAAATCTAATAACCTAGCTGGTGACTCCCTCTTCTCAAACTCCATAGGTAAACACTGGAATCAACTTCCTACCGAACTTACTTCCATTCCATCTACTATTCTGTTTAAACAAAAACTCAGAACATACCTCAGAAGCCACTGGATGTGTCCCTGCTCTAATCCTGACTAAATGTTGACTCCCTTCTTAACCCTCTTTCTCGCCCTATTCTGTTGTGCCTCCTCCTTTCTCCCCTAATCTTCCTTCCACCCTACATACTTCTCTCATATATCTCTCCTCCTTATTGGCTATGACTCTTTTCCAGTAAACTTGTATCTCTTTTAACTCTACTCTCTCTCTCTCTATTATTGTTTCTCTTTCCTCCTTGGTCTTCCACTTTCTCTACTTGCTGTTAAAATAAGCAATAATGTTCAATATGAGGTTATTTAGATTGTCCAGAAAGTTAAACTCCTTTCCTTTTTAGTAACAATGTACATTTCTCTTTCCTTGGTCTTACATTTTTTTTTCTTGTTTTAAACTATGTAATAATATTCATTATGATGTCATTTAGATTGTCTAGAAATTTTTAAGTCCTATTCTTGTTTGGGTAACAATATTCATTGTCTAAGTCCTACCAGCCTGTAATCTGTTAATTGAGCTCATGATATATCTCTTATCTCTATATGTGGAACTTTTCTCCCCGGGCCTCTACTGAAAATGGAAATATATCCAGCTAGACTAGCCCAGTTAACAAATGTAAAATAAAATAAAATAAATAAATAAATATAAACTATGTACCTGTGCAAATGTACGTTTTAACAGTAGAAGCTAGAACATAAAAGGAAGACTTCAAGAAAATAAGTTAAAATGAAATTGCTTTACGATTGTGCTATAAAAGTTCTCTCTCAGTTTTAGTGTAGCAGACACAATGGTCTAGAGCCAGAAGTTTTTGTATTGTCTTGAAAGAGAAGTAATTACTAGGTTTAAAATGTAAAAATGTTTTAGTGTTTTATGACTTCCATGATCTGCAAACATCTGAGAGATGTGTTTTTCACACAGAGATGTTAAATTCTGTTAGTTTCTGTTTTAGCTTGGAAACTGAAGCCAGGTGACAAAAAGTGAGGTCATCCAAGTTAACCCAGCAGTAATATTTGATATTAATTTAAGAGCTCTCTGAGAGAGAGAGAGAGAGACTGTGTATTTTATCTTGGACCTTCCAAGAACATCCACTCATCATCACCATCTGCACTTGCCTTGCTTGTAAGTAAGGTCTAGGGCATAGTATCTCTTTTAGATATAGATAGGAATACAGTAAAGATTAGGTTAGATGTTTTCTGCCTTTATTTGAGACTGTCCTGCAATGTTGTTTTAAAATATTTCCTGTGATTTTGAACTCTGAAGTTATTGTGTTGCTTTACTGAGTATTGTCTTATTCTGTTGTTAATTATTATTAGATATATTTAAACCTATCTTTGTAGCTGATATTTGTGAGACATATTTAAGCTCTTGGTGTACTTGCATATGTATTTGGTGACACTGTACAGGCAACTCCTAAGTAGCCTTGCAAGTCTTTGTCAGACTACCATTTGGATTAATAGTAACATTACACTGTAGGATTGGACATCCTTTGTTAAGGGCCTTAAGCAGTTGATAAGAGTGGTTGGTGGCACTGGAAACTACCTTATAGTCTGGGCAGAAGGGACCATAGCTAGTAAATCTGTGCCAGCCTTTGCCAGGAGTGTGTATGTGTTTGCATATAAATCAAACCTCAAAGTGTGTGTGTGAACTACTTGGGCAGGGACACAAAGCACTAGTTGGACAGAGAAGGGTGTAGGAGGTTTTGGCTTGGCCTCTCAGCTGAGATCTCAACCCTATAGCTGTGTCAGTGGGGAGTGTTACTGGGGATCTGGAGAAAGAGGGAGAAACCAGACCCAGACTGACTGTGATCTCTGTGTGCTCTTAAGGGAAATTGCACTTTACTGTGTGTGTACTTGTCATCCTCCCAGTATGCACATTCCCCGTTGTTGCCAGTGGTGAGGATTGAGGCTCCTTGATTACTGAGCCAGTACAGGGGAGTCACAATGAGGATCAAAGGTTTTGGTCAGTTTGCAGAAAGTGTAAGGCCATGTAGTACTTAAGTACGGCAGTGGTGCAGGGCCAAAAATCATAACGAAAACCAAAACAGCCAGCACAACCAACCAGTAGAACATAACCAGCATACCGGTTTTGGCAAGAGCCTTCTTCAGTGCAAAATACAAAAAAGTAAAAAAAATAAACACTCCACAAGTCGGCTAAAAAGGGTTTATTCAGAGTGTGTTAAAATCCAAAAACATAAATGCTGCTACAGTACATCAGTGTTTTCGTCCATAAGACTTCATCAGATGAATATTACAATTAGCCAGACTGTCATTTACCCATGTTTCAATCTTAAACCATTAAATGAGCTCCTTTTGTATATAAAACAATGAACCAATCATAAAAAGACATGTAAAATTACATAGAAAATGAAACATTTTGTCTCACTGTAAATATACAATAATCCAACATCCTAAACCCATACAACAATATATCAAATCTAGACTACCTACATCAATTCTTGTCCTTATCTATTAAAAAATCCTTCTATTTTCCCAAGCTAATTAAATATGTAAATTAAATTTGAGTGGAAACAGACATTACAAGGCATTAAAAATCTATCTGTCCATAAATGGTTCTAATGTTTGCCCATGTAAATTACCGTCCCTTTTGGAAAAACATTAATGTCAAAGCCTAGCAGCTCTAAGTTTTAAAACTGGGGCTAGGGACACTGCATCATTAAGTCCAGGTGGTTTACTGGCATCTAAAACAATTTGCCAGTATAACTCTCGATATTCAATTTTTGTTTCCCCACATACCACCTCTCACATCTTTAGGTATTTCTTCTAATACGAAAAACTGAAACTTATCTAAAACACAATTTAATGAATGTTTGTATAAAGCATTACTTTGTTTTTTGTTCCATATAGCATTTAAATGTTCGTAAGCCGCGGTGGTGTAGCAGTAGCATTGTCACCTCACAGCAAGAGGTTCTCCTGTTCAATTCTTGGCTGGAGCGCCTTCTGTGTGGAGTCTGCATGTCCTCCCCGTGGTCGGATGGCATTCGAAAGACATGCATGAATAGGCGTGCCTTCGTTGAAGGTTGGGCGTCTGGCTGGCATTTTGGCACCGTAAAAATCTACTGCCAATCATTAGCGGACTGGAGTTCCGCTGTGGTGACCCCCAACCGGGAAAAGCTGAAAGAGGAAGAAGATGGCATTTAAATGTTCATATACTCTTTTTCTTTAATTTTCAATCTGTCTTTCCAACTTAAAATGCTTTGCATGTCGCACAAATTGCATTATAAACCACCCCAATACTCACATGTGTTGTACATTTTACTTCTAAGAGTCCTATCCCACAATTTAAGTAGTATACTTTCTACATTACTAAAAAATGGGCAATGTTGGCACATACCACACTTAAATGTACCCCTTTTCTTCTTTCCTTGGTTATTATTGCTACCTTTACCATATCCCAACAAGTCTTTAATGCTTCTACCCTTTCTAAAAACACATTTCAATTTTTCGGAATTAAGTTTGAGGTCAGAGAAAGTAACACATTTCATCCATTCTTTTTCAATAATTTCCGTAATAATATGAGAATCACCACTAAAGTCAGTTACAAATGCACTTTCAAATCCTAGGTCCCCCACTTCCTCTATAACAGGGGTTCCATCATAATCATGTTACTACTTGGGGAACTGATGCAGTGTCCCTAGCCCCGGTTTTAAAACTTAAAGCTGCTAGGCTTTGACATTAATGTTTTTCCAAAAGGGAAGGTAGTTTGCCTGGGTGTGCACAAGAACCATTTATGGTTATATGTACAGATAGATTTTTTAGTGCCTTGTAATGTCTGATTTTGCCCACTAGATGGTGGTATAACTTGATTTATATGTTTAGCTTAGTAAAATAGAAGGATTTTTTAATAGATATGGACGGGAATTGATGTAGGTTAGTTTAGATTTTATATATTGCATGGGTTTAGGATGTCTGATGAGTTATTGTATATTTACAGTGAGACAAAATCTTTCATTTTCTGTGTAATTTTACATGACTTTATATGATTGGTTCATTGTTTTATATACAAAAGGAGTTCATTGGTGGTTTGGGATTGAAATGTGGGATAAATTGACAGTCTGGCGAATTGTAATATTCGTCAAGTCTCAGGGACGAAAGCGCAGATGTACTGTAGCAGTGTTTGTTTTTGGATTTTAACACACCCTGAATAAAGCATTCTTATCTGAGTTTTGGCGTGGGGTGGCCTATCAGTCAGCGCTTTCGACTGATTTAAATCACTATCACTCTTTTCGGTATCATACAGATTGCTCAGAGGTGATCTGTGTCTCGCCTACAAGGCAATATAGGACCCTGCCCTACTAGAGATGCTCCGTATCCTAAAGTCTAACTCCTCATGCATTACCCATTTGACAGGCTTAAATCTAATATGCAACATCAACAAAACCTGCTGGAGAGACAGGTTTGTCTCCCAGAATCTGCCCCGTCTCTGGAATAGACTTGCCATACATGGCAAACAGAATACCTCATTGATCCTCTTTAAATGCAACCTTGATGTGTGTATGGGAAACCATAAATTTGTCCCAGGGGTTCTACCTGTGTCCTTCACTGACAATGGCGAAAGGTACAGACTGAGGTTTCATTTTTGTGGATAAACTCTTGGCTAGGCTTGTAAGGGCCCCAGGGCCATTAGCCTAGTAACCTCCTATGATTCTATAATGACTTTATATCTAATGTGTACATATGACATTTATTTTATTTTTTTTATTTTACGTTTGTTGACCGGGCTAGTCCAACTGGATGCATGTCCATTTTCAGTAGAGGCCCAGGGAGAAAAGCTCCACTACAGATAATAGTAACATCAGGTACAGTACATTTTTAAGACTAGAATGCCAGATTTTTTACATAGCAGTTTAGTAATCATAAAATTGACATTTATTTGCAAGGCAATAGTGACAAGTATTTATAAAGTAGAGACACATTCATACAATAGAGAGCAACCATGTTGTTTCCAACTGCATATCCATCAATATGTTGAGAAATTGTATAGTATCTATAATCCTAGATCTAACTCCAGTTAATAAGAGTTTCAAATATTTAAAGAGAAAAGCAGAAAGAGGCTCCCTTAATGAGCCATGACCTAAAACTATGGGCCTACCTGGCTGAATTTTTGTGACTTTTGGGTAACGCATATAAATATTGGGGAGTGGGGTCAGTAACTATCAAATGGTAGAAAGTGCTCTTGGTAATGATCCTTCCTCAAGAGCTAAAGACAAAAAAGCTTCTATATCCTTTTTGAAATACAACATGAGATCCAAAACTCCTTTGTTTTTAAATTAATGTTTTCTTGTTTCTTCTCTCCACTGTAACTGTTGATGTACTGCATACCACTGTAAAAACATGTCTATTGTAATTTGTGTGTATACTGATCATGTCTAAATATCTAGATGTATCTGTAATTACTTTTCTGTGTGGAGTTTTTCTCCTCATGCCTCTGCTGAAAAAGGGCCTTTTCGGCTCAGTCAGACTGGGTTAACAAATGTAAAATAAATAAATAAAACCACCTTCTGATAAAACTGTATATCCATCAACTGATTAACAGCTTCTTGTACATACCAACTCCAGTCCCAAACAGCCACCGCACCCCCCACTTATCTGCATTGTTAATGACCACCTTATGGTTATCTTTTAAAGATCTTAATACCTGATATTGTTCTGGAGTTAAATTTCTCTTGGAACCCAATTTATAACCAAAATTAAAATGTAGATCTTTTAATACATTTTGTTGGAACACAGAAACATATTTATTCATTGGCGGGGAGAAAGAGGATGGCCTAAATATAAATTGTGATTCACCCTGTACATCTTTATTTCCAAAATACAACGACAAATTCAGTTTCCTACAAAATGACAAAACATCATTGACAAAAACATCTTCAGTCACCGAATATGTTGTAACAAACCCAAGTCCCTTATTAAGCACCTCGGTTTCAGCCACAGTCAACATAGTTTGAGAAACATTATGTATAATAGATGTAACATCTATCTGGACACCATCAGCAGAATCAATGCATCCAATGTGTTGACTTAATTTTGAATGTTTACATCCAGCCCTTCTGATACCCATAAAGGATTTTTCTTTTTAGCCACTGGCGACTCGCTACAAACTTCAGTGTCAGTATCAGTAGTAGAGGACGATTCCTTCCCTGAAGATTCTGTGCCCACTATAGGTTATCCAAGTATAGACTGGGGTATTTTTTTACAATCTGTATTAGAGCTCCAATCCTGAGGCTGTGTTTCTCGGCCTATGGTAAAATTAACTGATTTATGGATGGTAAAGGCCTGCCCCCAAGATAGTCCTGAGTCTCTCTCTTAAATTTTTTAACCTTGCTGGCTTGTAGTTCACATTCATAGGAAACCAACGACGAAGAAAAAAAACAAACTGTTTATGTAATCCACCTGTTCCTCAAAGGATTTAACTTGCTCAACCCCATGCATGATGTCTAGTAACATTTTAGAAACCTGTCTCTCATAAAAGGTAACTAGTACTGTTACAAACCTCACTGAAGCCGCCTGTTGAGCCTTGGCTTATTCCTTCGCTAAGCAGTCATCCATCTCATGTACCATAGGTTATATGTGCACTCTTCAGTCTCATGAGCAATATCCTTTTAACTTGTATGCCTTCAGAAGTTTTAAGTACCAAATATTTGATCTCGGTTTTTTACAAATGTCCATTTGATTACCAATTTTGGTAGCAATACTAGGCTGTTTTGTGATGTAATTGATAAATCTTTCCTGGGGAGAAACCCTTGGCTAGGCTTGTAAAGGACCACGATAAGACCAAAACCAACAGTAACCTTGGTCGAGGAAAAAAGCACTTGCACCTTGCAGAAAATAGCGTAATAGTATTTTAATAGCCGCTTTCGTCAGAAGACTTCATCAGAATATACAATGAGTTGAACAATCCACTTAAATAGCAAACCCAGCATTCAATTATACAATTAAAAATGTAATTAAAAAGAGTGTCGATTAAATAACATTCTTTCGATGCCTTTGTCAATACATAACTTACGGTCTTTTAAAAAACATTTGATGTTGATGGCATCGTTCAACCCTGGAAATTTATCAGATCTTAATCTGATTTGCCACATTGTTTCCCTTTGTTCTACATAGTTTTTAAAATCACCCCCCCTCAAATCTGGTTTACATACTTCAATAACTGTAAATAAAAATTTATTAAAATTCTGACAAACTAAAGAGCGCTTAAACAATGCGTTTGTCTCATCATGACATTTGATACTGTAAACATGTTCACGAATGCGTGTCTTAAGGCACCTGGTGGTCATTCCCACATAAAAAGCGGGACAGGTGCTACAGGTGCTAATGTAAATGACACCTTTAGTGCAACAGTTTACATATTCTGGCACTTCAAAAGTTCTATCGATGGTATCAATAACTATAAGTGGCCCTTGAGAAATGTATCTGCACATATTGCATTGGAAACAAGGAAACATGCCTTTTTTAATGGTCTTGTTTGGTTCTAACCGCTTATTGTTTGTCTCCAATGATTTTTTAGTATTGAAGGTGTTTCTAAAAACAAAATTAGGTTTGTTTCCTAAAACTTTGCAAATGTCGGAATTACCCTGTATAATTTTCCAATTTTTCTCAAGTAGGCATTTTATTGTAATACTGTCTATACTCATATCTAAAGAACAAACTAAATTATCATTAGTGATAGTTCTATTTGATCTGGTAGTCGGAACTATAACGTTATTGAGAGTATTAACATTCAACAGTGCTGGATAATGTGTTTTTTGCTTACTTAACACTTCATTGATTATGTCTTCTAACATCTGTTTACTATATCCTCTGTTAATAAACATAGTTTTAATAAGTTCAATTTCTCTAATCAGATCTTGTTCCTTCAATGTCATGCTCAAGCCCTAATGAACTGTCCCTTTGGAATATTTCTAATGATGTGTCTTGGATGTCCACTTTGATAGTGGAGATAACTGTTGGTAAAAGTTTTTTTCCGAAATATCTTGCTGTTAAATTTGAGTTCCATTACATCCCACCAAAATGAGATGTCCAAGAAATTAATCATTAACCCCATTTCCCCAGGGTAAATTTTAAAAACTCCCAGGGTGGTTAATTTCAGAAAGAAAATGTTCTACAGTATCCTTATTTCCTTCAATAATGAACATCAAATCATCGACAAACCTATAATACTGTAAAATTTGAAATTTGGTCTTTAATGGGGTAAGAATTTCTTGCTCCCACCAAGACATCACTAGATTAGCGTAAGAAGGTGCAGCTGGTGACCCCATAGCTACACCTCTTTTTTGTCTATAATAAGATCGACCAAATAAAAAATAATTGTGGTGCAACAAAATGTCTAAAAATCTACATATGGTAGAAATTTGGCTTGCACTGAATTCCTGATTTTTACTTAACAAACTACATATGGCATCAACCCCTTCTTCATGGGGAATGCAAGTATATAAAGAGACCACATCAATGGTAAAGATAATATGAATGTTGAGGTCAAAAGTGTCACTTTCAGCAAAATCTTTTAGTTTATTCAAAAAGTACCAGGAATCCTTAATAAAGGATTCCTGTTTGGAAACTAATGGCCCCAATGTGGCATCTACAATGAGTGATATCCCTTCTGTGACAGAATGGGGAGAAGACACTATCGGTCTAAATGGTGGATCTAAAAGATTTTTGTGCACTTTCGGAATACCGAAAAGAACACCTATTCTTGGTTTGTCTATGACACAAAATTCGTAAACATCTAGATTGATCTCGTTGGACATCAAGGCTTCGTATAAAAATGAATGTATTAACCTTTGTTTCTTGTTAATTTCATACAATGAAACAACTTCATATTCATCTTTATTGTCCAACATTTCTAACATTTTTTTGTTATAAGAATCTTGTGTCATAATGACTATATTACCCCCTTTGTCACTTCTCATAAATCTTAAGGTGTCATTTTTGTTACACAAATGTTTGAAAGCTTTTCTGTCATCAAAAGTTAAGTTATGTTTGCTTCTGGTGTTCTTAGCCAAAACATTGTCAAGATCTTGTATACATGCCTCTTCAAAAACTTTTATGGTGTGAATTAACTGGGGATTATAAGTGGAAGGTATGATCAGGGCTTTACTTGTTTCTGGAATGTCATGCATTAAGTAAGAAAGATTTAACTTCCTTGCATATTTTTTAATGTCCACAACTGTTTTACTGAAATCAGCTTTAGTTGTTGGAACAAAATTAAAGCCTAGCCTTAACACTTTCAATTCATCATTGTTAAAAGCAACATCTGTTAGATTAATAATATCAAAACTGTCCAGCTGTGATGTTAAGTCTCGTCTCCTGATGAATTTGACCCCAGGAATGTACGACTCCTCGTTAATACTGTCTTTTTGACAGATGGAACTTTTTTGGCAAAAAAAGAAGATGATGATGAAGAGGAGCCTGTAACAGAATTTGTACTGCCCCCACCAGTCTTTGCCTTGGTAGTGCTTTCATCAATAATGTTATTTTCTGTGACGTTAGTGTCAGACTGATTAACGTTAGTGACAGTATCAGTCTTCTCAACAATTACTGGACTGTTGTTACTAAAAACACTTGCTGTGGTCTTAAAAAAAGTTGTTGGAAATCTCTTCACATTCCTAGTATTGAATGTGGTGTTACTGTCTTTATTGGTTACAACTGAACTATAATAACATTTATTAACATTGTAAAACGCTGGTGCTTTTATATTACTGTCCTTATTACCTGGTACAAAAAAGTTGTAAGCAGTGTTTGATTCGTATGAAGAAATGTCCCGCATTAATTTAAAATGCTTTCTGTTAGTAACCTCCGCTAAATGTCTTTCCACCTCTTCAGTCAACTTTTTAAATAGTTCCACCTGGTTTTTATTGGTTACCATAGTTTTAATGTGAATCTCTAATTGACAAATTTCGTCTTTTAAAAGTCCCATTTTAGTGGAGTTATTGTCCATTAACAACTTCAAAAAAGACTTATTTACAGTTATTGAAGTATGTAAACCAGATTTGAGGGGGGGGGGGTGATTTTAAAAACTATGTAGAACAAAGGGAAACATTGTGGCAAATCAGATTAAGATCTGATAAATTTCCAGGGTTGAACGATGCCATCAACATCAAATGTTTTTTAAAAGACCGTAAGTTATGTATTGACAAAGGCATCGAAAGAATGTTATTTAATTGACACTCTTTTTAATTACATTTTTAATTGTATAATTGAATGCTGGGTTTGCTATTTAAGTGGATTGTTCAACTCATTGTGTATTCTGATGAAGTCTTCTGATGAAAGCGGCTATTAAAATACTATTACGCTATTTTCTGCAAGGTGCAAGTGCTTTTTTCCTCGACCAAGGTTACTGTTGGTTTTGGTCTTATCGTGGTTTTTTACTTGGTTGTTTTGTTTGATACCACCCCATGGCTGAGGAAATTGATGAACAGTTACTGAACCTAACCATACATCCTACTCCGGGAACTGGTATGAGTAACACTAACAATTTGTTAAGTTACTACTCTTATTGACATTCAAAATTCATTAAAATTCTTAGTAGCAAGAGCTACTACACCACAGTCAGTGGCGAATGCCTTAAGTCCTATTGGTTCGTTCAAAGAAATGGACACCATTATTGAAATAGTGGAAGAATCCGGTCTTCAGAAAGATCAAGTGAAAGCAGCTGGTGCTTATACTTCACGCTTATGTCAATCCAGCGACTCTGGAGTAAAATCTTTATTGGATACTTTTACCAATCCTTTCGGGGAACATTTTGGACATTTACAGTCCTTTAGTGGCGAAGAGGTCAACAAAAAATGTGAACTTCTGACAAAACTATTAAAAAGGTACCGTTCTTTAATTGTTGAAAATTGCTATTTTGAATGCTGTATCGAGTTACAAATTATGCCAAAAGGGCTAAGGTTTTTTAAATGCCCTAACGGCATTTCCATCGGAGATCCGATGTTTGAAACGTTGGTATCTTTTTTTAATGAAGCAGGGATGTCTTTTTTGAAGTTGTTAATGGACAATAACTCCACTAAAATGGGACTTTTAAAAGATGAAATTTGTCAATTAGAGATTCACATTAAAACTATGGTAACCAATAAAAATCAGGTGGAACTTTTTAAAAAGTTGACTGAAGAGGTGGAAAGACATTCAGCGGAGGTTACTAACAGAAAGCATTTTAAATTAATGCAGGACATTTCTTCATACGAATCAAACACTGCTTACAACTTTTTTGTACCAGGTAATAAGGACAGTAATATAAAAGCACCAGCGTTTTACAATGTTAATAAATGTAATTATAGTTCAGCTGTAACCGATAAAGACAGTAACAGCACATTCAATACTAGGAATGTGAAGAGATTTCCAACAACTTTTTTAAGACCACAGCAAGTGTTTTTAGTAACAACAGTCCAGTAATTGTTGAGAAGATTGATACTGTCAGTAACGTTAATCAGTCTGACACTAACGTCACAGAAAATAACATTATTGATGAAAGCACTACCAAGGCAAAGACTGGTGGGGGCAGTACAAATTCTGTTACAGGCTCCTCTTCATCATCATCTTCATTTTTTGCCAAAAAAGTTCCATCTGTCAAACAGACAGTATTAACGAGGAGTCGTACATTCCTGGGGTCAAACTCGTCAGGAGACAAGACTTAACATCACAGCTGGACAGTTTTGATATTATTAATCTAACAGATGTTGCTTTTAACAATGATGAATTGAAAGTGTTAAGGCTAGGCTTTAATTTTGTTCCAACAACTAAAGCTGATTTCAGTAAAACAGTTGTGGACATTAAAAAATATGCAAAGAAGTTAAATCTTTCTTACTTAATGCATGACATTCCAGAAACAAGTAAAGCCCTGATCATACCTTCCACTTATAATCCCCAGTTAATTCACACCATAAAAGTTTTTGAAGAGGCATGTATACAAGATCTTGACAATGTTTTGGCTAAGAACACCAGAAGCAAACATAACTTAACTTTTGATGACAGAAAAGCTTTCAAACATTTGTGTAACAAAAATGACACCTTAAGATTTATGAGAAGTGACAAAGGGGGTAATATAGTCATTATGACACAAGATTCTTATAACAAGAAAATGTTAGAAATGTTGGACAATAAAGATGAATATGAAGTTGATTCATTGTATGAAATTAACAAGAAACAAAGGTTAATACATTCATTTTTATACGAAGCCTTGATGTCCAACGAGATCAATCTAGATGTTTATGAATTTTGTGTCATGGACAAACCAAGAATAGGTGTTCTTTTCGGTATTCCGAAAGTACACAAAAATCTTTTAGATCCACCATTTAGACCGATAGTGTCTTCTCCCCATTCTGTCACAGAAGGGATATCACTCATTGTAGATGCCACATTGGGGCCATTAGTTTCCAAACAGGAATCCTTTATTAAGGATTCCTGGTACTTTTTGAATAAACTAAAAGATTTTACTGAAAGTGACACTTTTGACCCCAACATTCATATGATCTTTACCATTGATGTGGTCTCTTTATATACTTGCATTCCCCATGAAGAAGGGGTTGATGCCATATGTAGTTTAAGTAAAAATCAGGAATTCAGTGCAAGACAAATTTCTACCATATGTAGATTTTTAGACATGTTGTTGCACCACAATTATTTTTTATTTGGTCGATCTTATTATAGACAAAAAAGAGGTGTAGCTATGGGGTCACCAGCTGCACCTTCTTACGCTAATCTAGTGATGTCTTGGTGGGAACAAGAAATTCTTACCCCATTAAAGACCAAATTTCAAATTTTACAGTATTATAGGTTTGTCGATGATTTGATGTTCATTATTGAAGGAAATAAGGATACTGTAGAACGTTTTCTTTCTGAAATTAACCACCCTGGGAGTTTTTTAAAATTTACCCTGGGGAAATGGGGTTAATGATTAATTCCTTGGACATCTCATTTTGGTGGGATGTAATGGTACACAAATTTAACAGCAAGATATTTCGGAAAAAAACTTTTACCAACAGTTATCTCCACTATCAAAGTGGACATCCAAGACACATCATTAGAAATATTCCAAAGGGACAGTTCATTAGGGCTTGTCGCATGACATTGAAGGAACAAGATCTGATTAGAGAAATTGAACTTATTAAAACTATGTTTATTAACAGAGGATATAGTAAACAGATGTTAGAAGACATAATCAATGAAGTGTTAAGTAAGCGAAAAACACATTATCCAGCACTGTTGAATGTTAATACTCTCAATAACGTTATAGTTCCGACTACCAGATCAAATAGAACTATCACTAATGATAATTTAGTTTGTTCTTTAGCTATGAGTATAGACAGTATTACAATAAAATGCCTACTTGAGAAAAATTGGAAAATTATACAGGGTAATTCCGACATTTGCAAAGTTTTAGGAAACAAACCTAATTTTGTTTTTAGAAACACCTTCAATACTAAAAAAGCATTGGAGACAAACAATAAGCGGTTAGAACCAAACAAGACCATTAAAAAAGGCATGTTTCCTTGTTTCCAATGCAATATGTGCAGATACATTTCTCAAGGGCCACTTATAGTTATTGATACCATCGATAGAACTTTTGAAGTGCCAGAATATGTAAACCTTTGCACTAAAGGTGTCATTTACATTAGTACATGTAGCACCTGTCCCGCTTTTTATGTGGGAATGACCACCAGGTGACTTAAGACACGCATTCGTGAACATGTTTACAGTATCAAATGTCATGATGAGACAAACGCATTGTTTAAGCACTCTTTAGTTTGTCAGAATTTTAAGAAATTTTTATTTACAGTTATTGAAGTATGTAAACCAGATTTGAGGGGGGGGGTGATTTTAAAAACTATGTAGAACAAGGGGAAGCATTGTGGCAAATCAGATTAAGATCTGATAAATTTCCAGGGTTGAACGATGCCATCAACATCAAATGTTTTTTAAAAGACCGTAAGTTATGTATTGACAAAGGCATCGAAAGAATGTTATTTAATTGACACTCTTTTTAATTACATTTTTAATTGTATAATTGAATGCTGGGTTTGCTATTTAAGTGGATTGTTCAACTCATTGTGTATTCTGATGAAGTCTTCTGACGAAAGCGGGTATTAAAATACTATTACGCTATTTTCTGCAAGGTGCAAGTGCTTTTTTCCTCGACCAAGGTTACTGTTGGTTTTAGGCTTGTAAAGGCCCCATGGCCCCCTAGTAACCACCTATGAACATTGGGGAATACTTTTGACTGATAAGTTGGCTAAATTGCTGCCAATGCACTGTAGGTTTACCTATAGAAGGGGTAAAATGACTGGAAATTTTCTAAATCATTTAAAAAAAAATTGTTCATTCTGATGCTAACAGTCAGCTATTTATAGAAGGTACACTGTTATTAGGTTGTTTCCCCTGTGGACATTGTACAGCTTGCAGACATGTTGTGAAAATAAAATAATTTTCATCTGCTAATACATCTCCTGTATATGATGATCGATGTTTTGTCAATTGTGTTTCTGAATGGGTTATTTATTTAGCTCACAAGATTTTTCCACAGGGTCTAAGGCTTTATAAATATCCTTTTGGTATTTTATATACTGATGCTGTTTTAAAGGATTTTCACAGCTATTTTGACGAATGTGGTAAAGGTCTTGTTGAACGTATGGTTAAATATAATGAATTATTACTTGCAACTTTAACAGCTGACACTAACAAATTAAATTTAGGTATAACCAATGATTTATTGTTTCCTGAATATGAAAAGTTGTACACCAATGTGTTAGTTAAGATAGATAAAAGGATCCATAACATCTACATTACAAAGCAGAAAAAGTTTTTGAGGGATAAAAGGCAGTATGAAGAGGGCAAAGTATATGTTGGTCCTTTTAAGAAGAATAGTTATAGAACACATGGGTACTCACATAGGCAGCATCACGAAGGAAACGGCCAGGAATTTGATCATGTCTATGACAGGGTTCCAAATTTAGAGGAACAGAAGGGAGATGCACACGTTGCACACAGAAATTTGGATGAACTAGATTCCTTTAGTGCAGAGGGTGATTATTTTTTAGCACCAAGAAGGTCAGAACACATAGCGAGCAAAACCAGGTTTCCTTCAGACCCGGGGCGCTCGAGCGATTCATATGGAATGAATTATGGATGGAAAAAAACAGGGAAGAAGGGGAAATAATCTCCATTCAAGGTAGTTATGGCATTCTTAGTGAACATAAAGGATTTAAAATTTTCAATTATACGTCTTGTGGTTTAACTAAGGTACATTTTAATCTTTTTTTCTAAAGGTTTCAAATTTGTTAAATCTTAGTATGGTGATATCGCTAACCTTTTATTAGATTTGAAATTATACTTAAGAAAATTAAACCTGAATATTATGTTTAACCAGAATCAAGACAATGTAACTGACCATATGAAGGGACATACTGAACTTTCTAGGAAAAGTACTTACAATCCACCCCTCCACCCTGTTCTTTTAGTATTTGAAAAGATAGTTACGGAAGAATTATATGAGGCATAAGCTACACACAAATGGCAAAGAGAGCATTCCAACTTAAATTATGATGAAAGGAATTTATTACATGAATTACAGATGCAAAACGACCTTCGTATTCTGAAACCTGACAAGGGTGGGGGTGTTGTTATTTTTAACACTGAGGACTACAACAGTATTATTACTAATATTCTACTAGATAGTTCTACATACATTCCAGTGTCAAAAAATCAAATTAATATAGCATACGGATGAATTGATTCTTTATTGGAAGAATATTTATTAGAAAACAGAATTGATAATAAAACTTATCTCTTTTTAAGACAACTTCACCCCTGTGTTCCCAACATATTTGGTGTACCCAAAGTACACAAATCTATCAAAGAACCCCCTTTTAGACCTATAGTTTCAGCAAAAAACTCCAAGACTCACCCGTTAGCTGTTTTTGTAGATCATCATGTTAAGGACATAGTAAACCAAACTTCCTATCTTATCAAGGACTCATGGGAGTTTTTGAGTAAAATTACTGACCATCTTTGGAGCAGGGACTGCACTTTCCTTACTATTGATGTGAAAGATCTCTTTACTTGTATTCTTAGAGATCAGGGTCATGACTACTTTAGTGATAGTCTGAACAAGTTTTTGAGTCTCTCTAAGGACAGAATCTCCCTTATTTTGGAACTTATGGAGTTTATTCTTGACTCTAATTATATCCATTTCCAAGGAGAATACTATCAACAAGTTAGTGGTATTGCTATGGTTGCAGCCTGTGCTCCCGTATATGCAAATTTAATATTATTGGAATGGGAAAATAGGTACGTTTTTTCTTATCCTTTCTTTAAGGATATTAGCCTATACCTGAGATTTTTGGATGATATATTTGTTTTGTGGAATGGAACACATGATTCATTACAGAAGTTTATGGAGTATTTAAATTCTTGCACCTCTTTTTTGTCTTTTACATACACAGATAATGTCACCAGCACTAACTATATGGATGTTGTTATTCCTAAAACCAGTGAGGGTTTCAAGTCCAATATATACAGGAAGGACACATGGTGCAATAGTTATCTTCATTTTTGTAGTGGTCACCCTATAACACACAAGAAAAGTATCATTAAAGGTCAGGCAGTAAGGATAGCAAGGATGACATCGGACTACTATGACCTAAAAGGTGAATTTATGTTTTTGGGCAAATATTTTATTGAAAGACAATATCCTATTGATATGGTTAGTGAAGTTTTGGAAGAGGTGTATAATGGTTGGGGTACCAAATATAAGCCCTTGTTGGGACATTCATTATACATGGCAAATGATGATATTAACAACAACAAAAAAAGAAAAAACTTTCATGGAGCATGCATTACACAATATAATATGTTCTCTGATGTATTTATGAATACATTGAGAGCAAATTGGAATTTATTTAAAACTAACAAAGATTTATACAGTATAGTGGGGGAGCAACCCTATTCACTTACAAAGTTGGAAGGAATTTTAAAAGAACATTTGAACAGCATGATAGAGAGGTTGTACAATATAGGGCTACTGTCCCATGTGGGAGCTGCAGTGTTTGTTTTTTTTATTTTTAATGAGGAAAAGATTAAGTTAAACAATGGTTTGAATAGCATAGTCAGATTCTGTAGAGGAAACTGTAAAACAAAAATGCTGGTCTACATGGCTGTATGCACAAATTGTTGTGCATCGATATTGGTAAAACAGAAAGACCATTTAAAGACTGCATTTATGAACATCTGTATGATATTAGGACACACAAAGAGACTAGTGCTTTATTCAAACATAGTTTATTGTGTTCCTCCTTCGGAGGTTATAAGTTTGGTATCATTGATATTGTTAAAGAGAACCGATACAGGGGAGGGCGGGACATGAAAAATGAATTGTATAAAGAACTTACATGGCAACTTAGGTTAAAATCTAATATTTTACCTGGTTTGAACGACTATATAAGTATAAAATCAGCATTAGTGAAGAAAGCTGAAAGTATTTGAATTATATGTATTTTTGCATTTTATGAAATGATGTCATGAGTTTTTGTATTATATTGTACTGACAGTATTGTATTGTTCACTGTGATGCCCCTTTAAATTTCAAACTCCAAGTTTTAAAACTTAATTGGTGTTAATTGTAAATAGTTGTATGCAGCACTGGTGCTTTCATCTGAAAAAGTCTTGTTATCAGACGAAAGCGCTCATCTCTGTGTTTCTGTGGATTTATAAATGATTTTATACCAGTATTTGTGGCCTGGATTTTTTATTTTTTTGCGTTTTATTTATTTAGTTGAATGTACAAGTTCTGCTTTTTATCAAGGACAAACATCCAGACAGTTTAAGTTACGTATATCTGAACATTTAAGTGATATTTGTAATAAAAGAATGTCAAATGCTTTATATAAACATGTTTTGCAGCCTGCTACAGCCACATTTTGATTTACTGCTATTGATTGCATTTGTATCAAGGGACCCAATAAGTTGGGTTGGCATGATATATTAAATCAAAAGGAATGGCTTTGGATTATTAAATTAGGGGCATTGTTTTCCCCTTGCTTAAATGATGTAATCTGGCTTTGAGGGAACGTGGGTGTATTTGATTTCTGTATATATTGTGTAATTGCATAGGGTGTTTTTATATTTTGCACGAAGAAGGCTTTTGCCAAAACTGGTATGCTGGTTACCATGTACTGGTGTCATTAACTGTATTAAACAGTATATTATATTCACCGTTGGTTGTGCTGGCTGATTTTTTGGTGTTCAGTTTGCAGAAACCCTTGAACAAGAGTCATAGACCATCCTTTGCAAAGCAAGCTGGACTGTCGAAAATCTCATCCCAGGGTGAAGCAAACTGGTTTCTCCTGAAATGACACCAGCTACTTAGACATTTTCTGAACCCAATTATCTTTTTCTTGAAAAAAGGGAAGTTACTACTCAAAACCAGTATCTTACCCTAGATTGAGCCTTACATAGTAAGCTCCAGCACTTATTTCTGCTTGTTCTTAAAGGAATTTCATGCCAGGTCATTTACTGTCTTGTGGACCACTGCTATCATTTCACCGTAATACTTGAGAGCTCATGATATGTCTGCAATCCTGGCTCCCAAAATGCAGCTAACTCTAATCCTTTCCTTATCTAGCCCGGTGACTATGGAGTCTGTCTCTCTAACAAGAGAATCACCAGTTACTAAGATACTTCCAGAAGTTGTTTTTTTGCATACTAGACATATGAGTGGTATGTTGCTGGGACATTTTGATGAGGGGTGGGTTTGTGTGTGGGTGTCTGTGTCTGCATTTGATGAGGGTTGCACTGACGCCTAGTCTTAAGATTTCTAGGATGATTATGTGGTGACATTTTAATGGCATTAGCATAGGACAGTTGTGTGGTTAGTGTCTGAGGATGCTGCATCTGAATAGATGGGGTTTTAGCAGCATAATGCTGACTGCATGCCTCCGGTTCCTACCGACTCCAGGAAGGATGACTCCAGATTTGCTAGGTATTTGCAGCTCTCACAGACAGAATTTATTAGGTGTAGGAGGAGATCTTCAGTGAGCATGCAGCAGTTCGTACACTGCCTTGGAGCACCAAGTACTTAAAAGCTAGCAATAGAAGTGGAGCTAGTTTGCTGTCTTTGCATATGATATACAGTACTATTGTTGACAAAACCTTGAAGGGAAACATGGAAGAGACAATGAGGGTGTTTAAAAGAAAGGCAGGTTACTGTGTCTTACAAATCAGCACAATAAGGTTTGGCAAAGAACACAACAGTGCCTAGTATCTGCAGTAAAGTTGACTTGTGCACAATATCTACTATTCAGCTACAGCTTAGGCAGTGGTGTGCTTAGTGCAGCTGGGTGCAGTATATAAGACAGTAAAGAGAGTAAGGGAACCAATGACTACAAGCTATAATTTGAGCCTTTAGTTCTCAGCTACTTGGAAATAGCAATTATTAAGCTGCTGTCACTAGAATAAATGCTACTGTCTCCAAGATGGCCCCTATACCAGGCCATAACAGGATAGAAGTTATAAAAACAGTTATAACAGAATTAAAACAACAGACATAGCAAAACAACTTAAAAAGGGAATAGAAAAATTAATTTTTCTGAGTCTTTAGATGTAGCAGAAGTCCAGAAAAAACACTTAAAAATTCCACAGTGAGTGCACCTAGGTACAATCTTGCTGGAAAGACAGTAAGATAGTGCAGCTGATCACACTTTAAATCCAGCAAAAAAAAATAAAAAAAAGCAAGAGAATCACACCTCTTAACTGTCCAGATTTTTGCAGAATGTCCACATTTTTGTGTTTTATATATATATATATATATATATATATATATATTTTTTTTTTTTTTTTTACTTTTCCTCATACGATTTTGGTTTTCTAGAAAATGACTGGTTAATTATAGACGCTTTAATTGAGGAAATGACGACAGACATTTGAGTTTCAGACTTCATACCCATCAGAAAATTCATTCTAATGCAAAACCTTTTATTCTATCAACTTTCTAAGTTTGTAAGAGCAATATTTAAAACTTGTCCCTATTTTATGCCTTTGTTCCCTCTTGTTGCTTGGCTTTGTTCAGATTTCTTGCTTTAATAGGTTGAGATGTATAAAGAGAACTATAAATCAATGTGTGTATGTACCTTTAAGAAGCTTTCCAAAGGCTTGCACAAGTGTATAAATACTGATCACGTGCGAGCTTGCCTGCCATTTTGTTGTAAGCTGTTAGGATGTAAGCATGTATGTATATAACGTCTGTCTGTTAGCCACTTTGTTTGTATTTTATGAAGCTGCTGTGCATCCTGATGTGTTTCTATGTATTAAAGCATCTAAACAAAATACCCCACCTGCCTGTCATCTTTGATAGAGGAGGAGGAGCAACATGGTGTCAGAAGTGGGATGTCTAAAATGACTTAAATCCAGGATGGAATCCAAATTCTTCAGTTTGAGTTCGAGAGGCACTTGGTTGGAACTGGAGGAATATAAAGGAGTGAATCGTCCTTGCTGTATGTGTACTTCGCGAAACAAGTCAGAAACAAATTTCAGATGTTAAACTTGCTCAGCACTATTTCTTATTTGCAAAATATTAAACTAGGCATACAGAACATTCTAAATGATATCTGTATAAACCGCTATGTATGATATTACTAAAAAATATTCAAATTACTATGGAAAATGTTTGAAATAGTCTGAATTGCATAAAACAAATAAAATTAGGAAATGACTGCATTTTCAATACATGCTTAGTAAATCCATATTTTTCATATTATTCATAGGTTTCATAGGTTCATAGGTTGGTACTAGGCTATCAGCCCTAGGGCCTATACAAGCCTAGCCATAACAATTCCCTGGCTATTTCTTCCCACATTATTTACTTTCCTGGACCCCTGTCTAGCAGGGCGACTGACATGATCCCTGGGGTGAATTTCCTTTCTCCCATCCAATCGTCAAGGTTCCTCTTGAAGAGGTCCAAAGAGGCACTCTGCTTGACATGTATGGGCAATCTATTCCAGAGTCTGGGGAGTCTCTGGGTCAGGAACCTATCCCTCCAGCATGTTTTGTTTATTGTGATGACAAGGTTTAGATCCCTGGAGCGTGTAGCTCTGAGGGATTGGGATTTCTTTAAGTGTAGCATGTCCAACAGCTCTGGGTTTGACATGGCCTTGTATGTTAAGCAGAGATCGCCTCTGAGTAGACGATATGCGACAGAGTATAGCTGGAGTTTTTTAAGGTGGTCAGCATAGGGCATCTGCTTTAGGCCTGTGATTCTTTTAGTGAGGTATTTCTGTGGCCTTTCCAGTTGTTGCAGATGTCTTGAGAGGCACATACCAAATGGGGCGTTGTATTCTATAATGGGTCTAATGAGGAATGAGTACAGTGGGACAATGACCTCCTTTTTTCTGGATGAAAACCCCTTCGTGATGAGGTGTGCCACATAGAAGGATTTCCTGACTGTTGTGGCGATGTGGTTATCGAAGGTGAGACCACTGTCCACCTGTGTCCCTAAGTCTCTTATCACACTTTCTGTGTTTAGTGTACTGCCACCTATATGGTAATTCATGGATACATGTTTTTTCCCAAAAGGGATAACAATACATTTCTTGGCATTGAGCTTGAGCCCATGGCTCTGGCACCAAGCATCTGTTTCTGTAAGGCCCTTTTGTAGATTATCCACATTCAATAATGGCTCCCAGTTTGCAGTCATCTGCAAACTTTGTTAACCAGAGTCCCTTAGTGTTGACCTGTACTTCAGAGAAGTAGATGCCAAACAAGAGCGGCCCCAGGACTGAACCCTGAGGTACTCCACTTGTCACTTGTCTGGAGCTGGATTTGGAGTTGGATTTGGAGATATCTGAGTTATCAGAAGTGTATAAAGTCTTTGCATGTTTGTGCAGTGTTACAGTAAAGTTATTACACAGAATACAGCCATTACAGAGCATATTTTGCAAAGTACAGTACTTTGAAGAGTTTATTGTGCATTTGAACGTTGTTACAAGCTCACAGAATGGTTTGTTCATGCATAATTACAAGGGCCATATTTTCAGTGTGTTTGTGCATAGTTTGGTGGCATGGCAGATGGATTTTAAAAACCCAGGCACATGTGTTTGACAGAAATATTGCACAAAACTGGAGAGTGCTTGAACAAGAGTACATTTTCATACAGGTTGCATCTTTTCATAAAGATGACCATACACAAAGACATTTATTCTGCTTAATTTGGCTTGGTCAGAAGCCATTGAAAGGGAATGCTCATTTGTGTATGCACCTTCTATCTATACAGGAGGGGAAAGCTGTCATATTGTTGTACCGGCTGAGTCAAGGGATGACGCTGAGTGCTTAAAACGTAAAGTTAGAGAAAAGCGTAACCCCCAGACAAATTTTATAATGGAAAGGCACTTATTTTACACAAGGGGTCAAAAGTCTGGAGAAACTTTTGCAGCATATATAACTGACCTGAGGAACAAGGATAAAACATGCAGATGTGGTGACTTAAGGGATGAGTTGATAAAGGAGAGACTTGTGAGTGATGCTTAAGTAAAAATGATGCTGTGAGAAAGATTTTGCTTCATGACAGTGATTTAACTTTGAATAAGGCCGTTGAGGTTTGTCAGACAGAAGAGCTCGCAGAAAAGCATACAAATATGCTTACAAATGAGAATAGTTCTAGAAGGCATAGTGATAAAGCTCATGTTGATATTATGCAGCATGTGGTTAAAAGAAACGGGCCCAAGTGTGTGGCTGCAACTGTAGACCCTGCAGCACTCGCTGGTAAACCCCAGAACTTTCCAGCAAATTCCAGAGTTTGCACAGTCTCAGTGAAGCATGAGAGTGAGTCAGCAAACTCAAAGCATGAGAACAACCTTGTTTCATTGAGAACTGTTATAACTGTAGTGGAAGTCATGAATCTAAAAGGGAAATATATTTAGCTTTTGGTCAACAATGTTACAAATGCAATTAATAGAATCATTTCAAAATGTTTTGTAAATCAAAAGGCTGACATTCTTGAGAGACTACTGTCCACCTAGGTCCCAAGGTCTCTTATCACACATTCAGTGTTGAGTAGATTGCTGCCTATGTGGTAGTTCATGAGTACAGAGTTTTTACCAAAGGGGATGACACTGCACTTTTTGGCATTGAGCTTGAGGCCATGGCTCTGACACCAGGCATCTGTCTCAGTGAGGCTCTTCTGTAGGATGTCCACATCATTTGGGGACTTGACTATGGCTCCTAGTTTGCAGTCATCTGTGACCTTCATTAGCCAGAGGCCTGCACTTCAGACAAGTAGAAACCAAACAGGAGATGTCCCAGGACGGAACCTTGTGGTACTCCACTCGTCACTGCTTTGAGGTCAGATTTGGAGTCTGCAACTTTTACAGTGTGGGTTCTGTCTGTGAGCCAGTTGGCAACCCATCTTGTGACTTAGGGATATATACCTAGTTTAGTGAGTTTAGCTATAATTCCAGAATGGGAGATTGTGTCGAAAGCCTTGGCGAGGTCAAGATAGGCTGTGTGAACCACCTTACCCTCATCTACGGCTTTGGTGACTGCCTCAAAGAAGTCGATCAGGTTCAGGAGGCATGATCTGCCTTTCATAAACCCGACCTGGGTGGGATCCAGAGTTTGGAGGTTACCAATGTCTTTGTTTGAGTTTGATGATACGTTCCATGGCCTTGCAGACCAGGCTCATCGGACTAATAGGTCGATAGTTCCCGGGATCAGTGGTGGCTCCCCCTTTGTGGAGTGGGATAACTGTTGCTGTGCACCATTCACTGGGCACAAAGCCTGATGCGAGGCTATTATCGAACATGGTGCTTAAGTGGAGAGCCAGTTCGTTCTGAAGTTCCGGTCCCATGGATACTGTGTTTTTGGCTTTAGAGAGAGCAGCTTTTACCTGCATAGTTGTGATTACAGGGACTCTGCATTCTTCCTGTATAGATATGGGCCCTTTAGGGGGTGGGGGGTAAAGTTAGCACTGAACCTATCTGCCAGGATGTTGGCAATAACAGTTGGTTCTGTAATTTTTGTGCCATTGTGCTGTAACTCAGAGCAGATCTGGGTGTTGCCATCAAGATTCTTGACATAGCTATAAAATGCTTTGTGGTTGTTCTTACAATTTGTGGTGATTTTCATAGCTAGTTTTGGAGGATCTTATAAGGGATCTTAGCTTCTTACTGAGGCTGACCAGGGAGCTCCTCCACTCATGGGATTTTACTCTCTTTTGCAACAGTTTCTTCCTTCTGTTGTACAGTTTGTTTATGGTAGGGGACCATCAGATTGGCTTCCTTTTTTTGGAGGATAGCATCTTGGTTCTGTTTGGGATAGCATGATGTAAGTGCTTATAGAGTGCAATTGTGTAGGGATTCAGCAGTTGTAACTGTATTGTCCATCTGCATGGGTATCATGAAGTTCACCACTTCTGTCTTAAGAAGCATGAAGTTGTCTTTGGAGAAATTTTTTACCATGGTTTCCTTAATGGGGGTGGGATGTGAATATCAAGGGTGATTAGCTTATGGTTGGATAGGACCAACGAGGAGTTGACTTCAGGTGTGGAACACTCATGTTGGTAATGACTAAGGTCTAGGATATTGCTGCCCCTGGTGGGTGTGTGGATAAGTTGATCCAGGGTATTGGAGTTTATGAATTCCAGAAAGCGTTGAGCAAAGGAGTTGGTACATGAGTAGTTTTCCCAGTTTATGGTGGGGTAGTTGGTCACCCATTATTAGGGTGTTTGGTTGAACCCTAATATTTCCCAGTACATCAAGAAAAGAGTGGGAATCCTGGGGCATGGTGGGGGATCCTGTAGCAAGTTACAATTTGTATTCCAGTTTTGCCCAGAGTTAGTTCCACTTGGATAACCTCTGATGCATTATGCTGAGCAACTAGCCTGGAGGTGTGGATATTCTTAATGAATATGGACACACCTTTACCTTTGGTGTTTCTGTCCAGGTTAGTTGGCCGAAAAGTGTGGCATGAGTTATAGCCTGGTAGTGCAGGGGTGCTGTCTGGAGCCATGAACCAGTTCTCTGTCACTGCACAGATATCAATTTTCTCCATTTTAAGGAGTGCTTCGAGTGAGTGCATTTTGAGATTTAGACTTCTAGCATTGAGTAGCATGACCCTCCGTTTTTGCCTGTTCCTGTTACGGTGGTGAATTTGTCATTTGAACCATGCCTAAAAAAGGCACTATAGAGGTAGCAAGAGCCTTAACCAGTATCTGGAATCCCAGGGGCAACAGGTGCAGGCCATCTGTGGCAAAGCATCGTGGTCTGTCGACCATGTCATCCCAAGCAGACAGATACTGGAACCCCTTAGAATGACACCAGATGTCAAGACATCATAAGGAAGTCCATCATGTGACCATGAAAGAACTCTACTCTACCTTCACCCAGTACAGGTTTTTCTATGTATGCTGATCTTTTTGAAGACAAATTAGGGAAGCTTCCAGTTGTGTACTCCAAGAAGTTAGACCCAGAGGTCAGTCCGGTTATCAGGCCAGCACCAAAAGTTCCAGTAGCCATGCAGGACAGAGTCAAAGCTGAGCTACAAAAAATGGTGCAACAAGGTGTGATTTGTCCAGTTGCAGAACCAACTGGATGGTATCTTCCATGGTGGCAGCTCATAAGAAAAGATTAGATGACATCAGAATATGTATTGAACCACAAGATTTTAACAAAGCACTAAAAAGACCTCATCATCCAATGTGCACAGTAGAAGTCACAGCCTTAATGCCAAATGCCACTGTTTTTTCCATCTTAGATGCAAGGAGTTCATTTTGACAAATTCAGCTTGACAAGAAATCATCATTGCTCACTAGTTTCAGTACTCCAGTTCAGATTTTTGAAAATGCCATTTGGGATAAATTCTGTAAGTGAAGTCTTGCAATGTGCAATGGAGCAAATTATTTCTGGGTATCCTTGTGATATTATAGTAGACATACTAGTAGGAGGTAATGGTGAAGTAGACAATGACCGAAACCTCAGAAAATTTCTGGAAAGGGCACGTCAAGTGAATCTTAAGCTCAATCCACAAAAATCCAAATTCAGGCTGCAATACGTTACTTATGTTGGTCATTTATTTACCAGTTCTGGTTTGACCAGACCCTTCAAAACAAACAGCCATTCTCGAGATGCCAGCTCCAGACATTGTTCAAGCCTTGCAATGTTTTCTTGGCATGGTTAACGATATAGGCAAGTTAATTCCAGACTTGAGCCAACTTTCAGCACCACTCACCTGACATGCAAAGATGTATCCTGGTCTTGGTAGCAACACTAAAGGACATCTGATGTCCTGAAACAGAGAATTGCAAGTCCACCAACTTTCAGATACTATGATGTTCACAAACTAGTTACACTTTCATGTGATGCTTCGAAATTTGGTATAGGTGCAGTCATTCTACAAGAGGGTCAACCTGTTGGCTGTGCATCAACAACTCTTACCCAAACTGAGATGCAGTATACCCAGATCGAGGAAGAGCTTTTAGCAATTGTGTTTGCATTTTCAAAGTTTCACAACTGTTTATGGTAAACCTATCCAAATCGAAACAGACCAACCTGTAGTCACTGTCCTGAGAGAGCCTATGCATTCAGCTCCAACCAGATTGCAACATATGATGCTAAGATTGCAAAAGTATAATTTCACTCTTGTCTACAAGAAAGGCAAACTGCTTTATCTTGCTGATAAATTGTTCAGATAGTCCAGAAACACCACAGAACAGCATGAGAATGAGAACCTTTATTTTGAAATCATGGAAGTGAGAAGTTTTTCTTCCACATGTCTTGATGAGCTGAGAGATCACACAGCCATGGATCCAGTTTTACAAAGGCTCAACCACTTTATCAATCAAGGATGGCTGTCAAAGCAATCTAGTTTACCTTATTTTTCCATACAGAGATGAGATTTTGTCTGACAATGGTATCATTACAAAAGGTCCGACAGTAATTGTTCAAAAATCTTTGCATCAAGAGTACATTACTATCTTGCATCATGGTCACTCAGGAACTGACTCTACCAAAAGAAGAGTGAAAGGGCTAGTATTTTGGCCTTCTGTGTCAGAAGACATTGAGAGAGCACTTTCACCTTGTTCCAAGTGTAATAGTAATAAGTCACGTCAACAGAAAGAACCACTTCAGCTAAACCAGATTCCTGAACTACCTTGGTCGACAGTAGCTACCGACATTTTTGAGTGGAATGGTCAACATTATTTGGTGTTAGTAGACTTACTCCAGTTGGTTCAAGATTGACCTACTTCCTAATCTAGCATCCAGTACTATCATCACTAGGTTGAATCGTCATTTTGCAGTACATCGTAGTTCGCACAACGTTATTTCTGCCAATGGCACACAGTGTACAAGCCAACAGTTCAAAAGATTTGCTGAAGAATGGGACTTTACTCATGCCATGGGTAGCCCTGAGTACCCATAGTTAAATGGTTTGGCAGAAAGTGCAGTTCAAAGTGCAAAACAGTTACTAGAGAAGTCAGAACAAGATAATAGTGATGTTTTCCTGAATCCCTTGAATCTCAGAAATGTTACTCGTGATAAACATCTAGGTTTACTTGCTCAGAGACTTCTGTCGAGAAATCAGAACAACATTACCAGTCAGTAGTCAATTTTTGGTTCCATGTGTCAAGAACAACAGGTCAATGAAAACCAATCTGTTGAAGTGTTAAGTCCTACTATGATAAGACCAGTATACCGCTCAATCCATTACGAGAAGGAGAAGTGGTAAGGATGCAAATGTCCAAAGGTTATGATCGAATTGTTGTCCTGAAAAGTATTTGCCCAGAGCTAAGATCATACATTGTGAATCACAAGGAGCAGTCTTCAGGTGGAATTGGAAGCATTTGATACTTGTGTCTGAGCCTATACCACAGCACATAGCCTGTGAGAAAGACTCTATCTCAGAGTGAGTTGTCCGGTGTTCCAATTTCAGAGGAACTTCCAGAGGACATTCCCATTCCAGTGATGAATCCAGAAGTTCCTGATATGAGTTGTTCACTGAAGACTGCCCCTGTTGCTAAATTTAGTCCAGATTATGTTATGAGATATGGTCGTATCTCTAAACCATGTAACAGATACAAGGCAACTTGGACATAAACATTGTGTTTTGTTTGTAATGTTTATAGTAATGCATGTGTGACTCTAATATTCTTTTTACAAAGGGCAATCTTTTTAAGATGGAAGATGTAGATCAATATGTGTGTATGTACCTTTAAGAAGCTATCCAAGGGCTTGCACAATTGTATAAATACTGAGCTTGCCTCTACTATAAATTTGATATTGTACACTACCCCCAGTCCCATTAATATCAGCTCATTCTGCTGAGTACAGTGAGATCATCTGTGAAAGCCCACCCCTTTAGGTTCTTAACCTTGAATTATCTTTAGTCTCCTCACTTTCTACTAAAAAAAAAAATAAACAAAACAAAAAAAACTTGTGCCTCTTCCTACGTCATTTTCTTTGTGCTTACGTGTTCAACTGCGTTTAGTTGCCGCATTTGTTACTGCTTGTCGGTAGCCTTATAATTTTTTTTTAGCTGCTTTTTACTGGTGTAATTGTGAGCTATTTTATCACATTTGAACAGTTTTACATCAAATTTATTAACTGTATTTCATTGGTATTTACTTCAACTCTCTACTGTTTAATTGCATTTTACTACGTTTAATTACTGTTTAATTGTTTTTTTTTTTTTTGTCTGTAGTGGTTAATCTGTGTTTTTGTGAGCTTTACTGTTTTCTTAACCCTTAAATTGAGTAGCATAGGTAGTATTGTCGCCTCACAGTAAGACGCTGTCCAGTTCGATTCTCAGCTAGAACGTCTTCTGCGTGGAGACATGTTTGAATGGGCGTACCTTCGTTGAAGGTTGTGTGTCAGGGCTGGTAACTCTGCACGTAAAAATCAACTACCAATCATTACCAGACAGGAGTTCCGCTGTGGCGACCCCCTAACCAGGAAAAGCCAAAAGACACAACAAGTTTAGTTGCACTGTTTTTAACCCTTTGTGAGGTATTCCAGCTACAAATTCTCCCTTAGTAGCACTTGTGTGATCACGTAGTAGTAGCACTTTTAGACCTTCCACCCTTTACCCTCTTAGCTCTCTTTGGTCTCTCTCCCTCAGTTTCTGACAAATATGAATGGACAATTTCCTACGCTTTCTCCTGCCAGTCTGGTTGATATGGGCATCCTGAGCTACTGCCTCATGTACACTGACAACCCTCTGCTACTACCACCTAGGAACACAATTTGTGAGAAATGTAATTACATTAAGATCCTAGAGTCAATGCTCACTCCCTCGCAAGCCAGTATATTTGGTACTGAGAAGGTTGTCAACATATGCACCACACCTCGACCACCATCCACACCTACACAACACACACCCACATATGTGGAGGTCTTCAACAAAAACATACCCAAACAAAAGAGACCTTTGAGGGAAAACACACACAAACTCCACTGACCACCACACAGTCAACACACCTGTCTCTCACAGCCACTAAGGCCTAAACATAAATCCAGCATATTAGTCATAGGAGACTCCATTGTGAGAGAGACAGATGTGCCCCTCACCAGGCTGGATAAGAAGAAAGTCACAGATAGTTGTTTGTCAGGTGCCAGAATCTGCTATATCACCCATGCACCTAGGTCTCCCAACAACAGGTACTGTTATGACTCTGTCATAGTCCATGTTGGCGTGAACAACTTGAGATGTACCTCCCTGGACTTGAGATGTACCTCCCTGGACTACATGGAGAGAGACATGATGGAGCTCACTGAATATGTGTCCCAGGCAGGTACGTTCCTAGCCTTAAGCAGCATTCTGCCATCACCCAGAATGATCCATCAATACAAACAGAAAATGACTCAATTTAACAGTTGACTTGGTTTCTGGTATCATTCCAAGGGGGTCTAGTGCCTGATAGCCTGGGAAGACATGATTGACAAACCACGATGCTTTGCCAGAGATGGCCTGCATCTGTCTCCATTGGGCCACAAAGGCTCTTGCCTCCCCCATAATGCATTTTATAGGCAAAGCCTTGAGGTCCAAACTACCAACATGAAAATTTCATTAAAATGCAAATTAAAGGTCATGATGATAAATGCTAGGAGTCTAAACATGAAACTGCAATCACTGCAAGCATTCTTAACCCTGGAATATGCTGAGATTTGTGCAGTCACAGAAACCTAGTTCAAAGCTGCAGAGAGCACCCCAACCATACCAGGTTATTCATCCTATCATACATTCAGACCCCAAACCATGGGTAGCAAAGCAAAAGGAGGTGGAGTTGCAATATATATAAAAGACACACACACCTCCAGGCTAGTTAAACCGTATGATGCACAGGAGACACTCCAGATGCAGTTAACCATTTACAGGACCCATATTCAAATCATAGCTAGTTACAGGCCCCCAACTTTGACTCAAGATGCCCAGTCCACCTCTCTGGACCTCTTTGACTCTATCAAGATTCAACACTTTACCCTAATCCTGGGTGACTTTATCTATCCTACCATAGACTGGATAGCATAGCCATATGTTACCAGATGGGTAGCAAAGTGATAGAACCCACATAGTCAAAATAGGGGAAGCCACCTCAAGCAGTCGACCCGTAATGAGTGGTGTACCCCAGGGATTGGTCTTGGGACATTTGTTATTTAGGATATACTTTTCTGAGGTGTAGGCCAAAACCAGTGGGCTATGGCTGACCAGGTTTGTAGATGACTGTAAGCTGGGTGCTGTCATCTGTTCCCCTAGTGATGTGGTCATCCTCCAAGAGGGTCTCACCCAAACATATGACTGGTACCAGAAACATGGCCTCAAACTGAATGCCAAAAAATGCGTCATCATCCCCTTTGGAGAGAGAGTGATGTCCGCACAAATTATCACATTAACAACAAGGTCCTAAGCATGCAATCAGTTGTGAGGGACTTGGGCACCCAGGTTGATAACAAACTGACTTTTGACCACCATATTGCCTTCATTGTACAGAAAGCTTTCTACATTGCCCACCTCATTAGTAAAAGTATCTCATCCAGGGACAAGGTAATCATACCATCCCTGTATTTTTTCTTTATAAGACCCATTATTGAGTATAATGCCCCTTTCGGCATGTACCTCACAAAGCATATGCAGCAGCTGGAAAGACCACAGAGGTTCCTCACCAGGAAAATCCAGGGCCTCAATCATCTACCCTACACAGATGGGGTAAAGGCCATGTCCCTCTATTCAGTCTTCTACAGATTCCTCAGAGTTGACCTCTGTCTGGCATACAAAGCAATCTCAGACCACACCTTGATGGGATTCCTGCATATCTGCAACTCAAGCTCCACTCTGCACATGCAATCTCAACCTGGTCTATTGGCGGTACAGATTTGTGTTCCAGAGACTCACCTTCTGTGGAATAGACTCCTGCTCCATGTCAAGCAGAGTACCTCATTAATGCTTTTCAAGCACAAACTGGATGGGGAACAGAAAATGCACCCCTGGTATTCCATCTGTGTCCCTGCTGGACAGAGGCATTGGGTGCTGACTTGTCAGAACATGGGCTAAATTCTTGGCTAGGCTTGTAAGGGCCTCAGGGCCAAAAGCCTACTAAATTCCTATGATCATATGAGCACGTGCAAGCCTGACTGTCATTTTGTAGTAAGCTGTTGATGTAAGCATGTATGTATATAAGGTCTGTCTGTTAGTCAGTTCATTTGTGTTTTATGAAGCTGCTATCTATCCTGATGTGTTTCTATGTATTAAAACATCTAAACGAAATACCCCGCCTGCTTTGCCGTCTATGATAAGAGAAGGCCGAGTGACAAGAACCAAATAAAAAAAAACATTATAAATATGAACCAATAGAGCTGAACTGCTTAGAAATAGTGATTAAACACTGCTCTTCAAGATGGATTTGACTCACAAGTCAGCTGAATAGTGTTTGAGGTTTGTAATGTACTTTGGAGAGTAAAATAAGATATGGCAAAATGAGACAAACTAATATGGCAAAACGAGACAAAATAATAGGAAGAGGGATAACATGGATTTACATAGTATTAGTTTTAGTAAAACATGGAGAAGATAAGCAGAGATGGTATCAGAGATAATATAACTACATTTGCAGAAGGCAAGCATGTTTTTAAATAAAATATCTTGGTGGGACTCTGCATTTAATGGTCTTTTAATTCCATGTGGTTTGAACTGATTAACCCATGTAAAAGTATTGTATAAGATGATTAAAGTATTAAACCTGTAGTAATACCCAACTACATCACAACCTGGATTTCAAAGACTCGTGGCAGTACTGAATAAAGCCTGCAAGTGATAGATAATGTTTTATTTCCTATGTTGTGTGTATTTAGGGTTGCTTACAGTTTTTTTCAAGTATGTGTTGTCACTACTATGCCTGAAAAAGGGTTCAAGGTTTTACTGTGTTTTCTTTAAAATTCTATAAGTGACATTGGTATTGTGTCAGCTGTGTTGGTTCCATATACTTCAAAGCCTGTATTCCTTATCTATTCCTGCTCTCTTGACTTACAAACATCTGATTTAGTCTTGTATTCCTTCTCTTAACTGTCATGTTAAAAGAGAATAAACTAGATTATAATAATTGACTTTGAACTAAAGTTGTCCGCAGTATAGTGAAACTCAGTGGTATCAATAACTGCAGCAAAGCATTCCATCTAATTAATTTTACATTATAGCTTTTGGGTGCAGCACAAAAAGGTTGTAATACCAAACTACACATCCGGAAACATAACTCCACAAAAATGCAGAGCACCTCTACCTGCACAGCACATTCACTGACAATCAACCCCTTTTACCCTGAAATATTTACCTGGTAGTTTAAGCACACAGCCATATGGATAAACTCAAAGTGAATCTGTCTGTAAGGAGAAGGCATCCCTTGATGAGTTTTCTCTAAAGCATCCAAATTTACCTCATCTCTCTCCCCTAAAAAGAGACATTGTGCTAAATACTTTGTGAAAATCAGCTCCCAGGCTTTTCTATATCTCACTCTGTTATTAGAGGTGGCAAACCAAACTAGGTCTTTTGTACCTGCCTAATTGGAGACTGATTAACTATCATTTTTACTGATGTCAAAAACTACTGAATAATGCAGCCTGCAGAAAAGTATATATAGTTTGTAATCTGAACATAAACTGGGACCTTTGCCTCAAAATATTTTAAGTGTGTATCTTGGATCAAGTCTTACTTCACTATTTGAATTTTACTGTACCCGATCCTAAAGGTGCTAAAGGTACCCTATTAGATTGGACACTCAACACCCTGCACAGATGTTTCCCCTGCAGTGCACCCACACTTTTTCAATAATCATTGCACCATTATGACCTTTTTCTACAAAAAGATGCTAACAATTCCTGGATGTTCTTCATGTTTCACTGTTGCAGTCATCACACTTGGGTTATCTGTCTGCAGGTAACCCTCAGTCGGCCCGAATACCAGAGTCTTGGGATTGCTACGTTGGATGCTGTCGCCTGTCCCATGATGTCAGGTCGTCAGGGGTATAAAACATGCAGCCGATGCCATTACATCAGCTTTTCTTGCTGCATGGGAGCCCGAAGCAGAAGCAGTTCACAAGTGCCGGTCAGCCACTACCTGAAATTTAGTTTTTCGAGTTTCAAGCCTGAAGTCTTCTAAAGCTAAGTACCCTGTTGAGGATCCTTTTTTCTTGCTCTAACTGATGTCAGAAAAAGTTAACAATTGTCTTGCCTGTGGAAAGCGAATACCTCACAGAGATTTTCATTCTTACCGCGTCACCTGTTTAGGCCCAGACTACGACATTCCTCACTGTTGGTTTTGTGCCTTGTTCAACACCCGAACTATTCGTCATCGGGCTATCTTTGTCATTAAATTCTTTCGCTTTTTTTCTCTGTTTTCTGAAATGGCTTCGATAAGCCATCTGACTACCGATCTTCCAAAAAAAAATGTAAAGATAAAGACAGACACAGCCCGCATAGGTCCAAAATTGCCGACGACGCTTCCGTTAAGCTAGTCGCCAGTCCGCCGGTACTCAGTGAGGTGCTTTCGCAGCCCCTGATACCCGCTAGTACAAATTCGCAGGCCTCTACTGAGACCCATTCGGAGTCCGGTATGCCCCGAGATGCTTCTTCGACTCCGGAATCTGAGGATGTGTCTCTACCTTGGATGGGTCTGAAGCCGCTGTGCAGGCACCAGCTTCTGAGGGTGTATTCAGACCTTCTGATGTTCGTATTAAACCGACTTCATTTCTGACTAAAACTACTGAGTTTCTCGGGCCCTGAGCTCACACTACTCTTAGGAAACCGATGACCAAAGCGCATTCTCCAGCTCCCATGCCACAGAAACAAAATGCTTAGAATGGCTGAAGACCTTATTACTTTAAGGGAAGTCAGCCTTCCTCCTCTAAAAGACAAAGAATTGATTTTCCTTCTGATTCTGCAGTCCGTGAGTCCGATGACTCTAACCCCTCTGATTACCAGGACATATGCTTATCTACCTATGAGGATTCAGATGCAGAAGATTCCATTCCCTCTGCGTCCTCCAGAGGACTTTTCTTTCAGTGAAACCTTGCATACCCTAAGAGAGCATTTCCGCTGGGAATGCCAGAACTACCCACAGTCCAAAAAGAGACTCAGGGAATTTTTAGCCTTGCCTCAGCGCAGACCTCAAGCTATACCCCCTGTCCTGGATATTGTAGATGAGGTCTTCATGGAATCCGGTCTTACCCCTGTTATTTTACCACCAGCTTCTAGAAAGCCTGACAGGTACTACAGAGTACTTGACTCTCACAAATTTTTCTTTAAAAATCCCACTGCGGATCCAGAAACCAGGGACCTAAAGGTATTAAGGCTACTACAGCCAAAAACCTTACCCCTTTGGACAGGGATTCTAGGGATTTAGACAGATGGGGTAAGAAGGTATATACCTCTGCAACTTTTGTCATCAGGGCTTTAAATTGCCAGTTTCACATGTTGAAGTACCAGCAGCATATTATGGAACTAATTAAACAAAAAATGTTGTTGATTCCTGATTGTGCAGAAAATAGAGATGTACAAGAGTTAATGCATTCTGCAAACCAAGTTGGTAAACATACTTTGCAGTGTTGTTTTGATGCCTTCGAAGCATCTTGCAGGGCTGCTGTCACTGGGTCTCTTCTGAGAAGACATGCTTGTCTGAAGGAACAGATCTTGCCAGACCATGTCAAAGCAAAATTACTAGATGCTCCATTAAACCAAGAATGTTTGTTTGGCACAAAAGCAGATTAAGTTCTTAAAAAGCTAAATCTATGCAAACTGTTAAAGATTTCTTACAGGTACAGCCATCTAGATTCAGTAGGCATTGGCCTTCAAAAAACTGGTCCTTTCCAGTTCCTCCCAGACCTTCTCAGTCCAAACTCAGGGGCAACAGACCACAAAGACTACAGTCTCAAGGTATGCACAAATCTAAACAATGGAGTGCTTCCACCTCAAAAACAGGAAGTGGTAAGCTACCCCCTTATGGAAAAAGTTCACAATGACTTGTCCTTCATCCTTCCCAGCCATGCCCAAATACTTGCACCCCTAGGAGGAAAACTCACCCTGCATGCAAAAAACTGGGAGTATATTACCCAGGACCAATGGGTCTTAAACATTGTATCCCAGGGATACAGATTCTTCTTCCACTCACTGCCAACCCCAAGTGGATTACCAGACCTTCCTCCAAACCAGTGGGCAGAGGCCCAAAAGCAAGTACTTTCTCTTGTCAGTATCAGGGCTATTCAACCTGTTCCCTCAGGGCAAAGGGGACCGGGTTTTTACTCCAGACTGTTTCTGGTGCCCAGAAAAGAGAACTTCTGGCTCCCTATCCTGGATCTGTCAATTCTCAACACCTTCCTGATGGTACCAAAATTCAAAATGCTTACACTCCGGCAGCTGCTTCCTATGCTAGCCAAGGACTCCTGAATGGTCACCCTAGACTTAAAAGAAGCTTATCTGCACATCCCCATAAGGGAATCTTGCAGGAAATATCTACGTTTCAGGCAGGCTCTATGCACTATCTGCACTTCCCTTTGGCTTATCTACAGTGCCCAGGGTATTCACAAAGTGCCTGGCTCCAGCCTTTGCATAATGCAGGCAGAGAACTATTCAAATTTACCCATACTTGTATGATTGCCTGATTCAGGCGGACAGTCAGGAATTGCTACTTCAGCACCTGACATTTGTAATGAGACTCCTAACTTCTCTGGAGTATACCATCAATGAAAAGAAATCACAGCTGGTACCCAGCCAAAAGTTTGTATTCCTGGGAGCAAGCTTGAACACAACTTCCCAGATAGCATTCCTTACTCCAGAAAAGCAGGTTTATTTGACAAATTACTTCAAACTACTGACCACTCAAACCTAGCTATCTGCAAGAAAAATACTGCAAGCCCAATCGTTCATGACCCCATGCATTCTCCTAATTCCATATGCAAGACTGCATATGAGGAAACTTCAATGGTACTTAAAAAGTCTCTGATGTCAACATTTTCAGGACCTGGAAACAGTGATTCCTATCATTCCTTGCCTAAAGACAGAGTTCCTTTGGTGGGCAGAGGCTTGCAACCACAACAAGGATCTCCCTTTCACTCAACCCCCTGCCGCCCAAGTCCTGACAACAAACTCATTAGACTATGCATGGAGGGCTTACATGGCAGGCAAATGGAGCCCAGGACAAATTCACCTGCATATCAATCAAAAAGAAATGTTAGCTGTACAGAATGCACCAACAGCCTTCGAATACCTTATCCTTCCAGGACAACCCTTGATAGACAGACAACACCACAGTTATGTGGTACATAAGCAGGAGGGACCTCATTCCTACCCACACTGCAGGTTAGCCATGGCTCTGTGGAACATAGCCCTTAGCAATCAAGTGGGCCTGCAAGCTCAATTCCTGCCAGGCAAACAAAATTCACTGGCAGACGACTTAAGCAGAAATCTTATGGACCCACACGAGTGGAAACTGGAACCCAACTCATTCAAACTTCTAATCCACAGGTGGGAGACACCAGAGGTAGACCTCTTTGCCTCCCACCAAAACCATCAATTGAGCAAATTTTGCACCAGAACTCCCCACAGCCAAGCATGGAAAGTGGATGCCCTATTGTGTACATGGGAAAACCTCTCAATCTATGCCTTTCCACCTCTGCCCCTCCTCTCAGAAGTACTACTCAAGATCAAACAGGACAGGCCAAGGACAATGCTTATTGCACCAGACTGGCCACACCAGCACTGGTACCCACTCCTATGCAGTCTGACAGCAGTGCCACTCTGGCACCTACATCAGACTGCCTCTCTGCTGTCTCAGCAAGAGGGACAGATTTTTGCATCCTCAGCTGCATACCCTGAACCTGGCAGCCTGGCTCATTCCATGAATACTTCACCAGCACCCCTCAGCAAACAGGTGCTGGATGTCATTCTTGAGGCCAGGAGGCCTTGTACTAGGAAATCCTATTCAGAAAAGTGGAAAAGATACTGTTCTTGGAGCCAGTCTCAGGGAAAAGACACAGCCCATGCCCAACTTACCTCAAATCCTAGATTATGTAGCAGAGCTGCTCCACAAAGGCCTATCCTTCTCATCAAATAAGATTCATGCCTCTGCCATCTCAGCTCATTATAATTCTGAGCCACCCTTCTTCTCTCACCCTCTGATCAAACAGTTCCTGAGAGGAACTAACAATATGAGACCCCCTAGGAGAGCTCCCACTCCTGCCTGGGACTTTAACTTTGTACTAGAGAAGCTCACACTTCCCGCTTTTGAGCCTGCTGCTACAGCAGAGTTAAAATTCCTCTCTTGGAAAACAGCCTTACTTCTAGCCATTACTTCATCAAGAAGAGTGTCTGAGTTACAGGCCCTTATGGCAGTGGAACCCTTCATTATCTTCCATGCGTACAGGGTTTCCCTCGGGACTCGCCCATCATTTATGCCCAAGGTGGTATCCAGTGTGGCTTTAAACCAATCCATCCATTTATCAACCTTTATTCCTAATCCTCAGAATAAAGGGGAAAGGATCCTGTACTCCTTAGATGTGCACAGACAGTTCAGGTTCTACCTTGACAGGGCTAAACCTTTCAGAAAATCTGACCAGCTGGTAGTCAGCTTTGCTACACAGGCAGAGGGCAAGGCCATTTCAAAGCAAACCATTTCCAAATGGATAGCACACTGCATCCATTTCTGCTACAAACATCATGGAAAACCTACCTCACAGGTTATCAGAACTCATTCCACTAGGGCTGCTTCAACCTCTACAGCATTTCTCAGGGGAGCCCCTACCAGGGACATCCTGGAAGCTGCAACCTGGAGTTCTGTACACATCCTCAGCAAGCATTACCACTTACCTATCTTTTCTAAATCCAGAGTTGAATTTGCTATAGCAGTCTTACAAGGCCTGCTAACCAGCCTCAGTACTTCTTGACTGCGTCCACCCTTCCTCAGCTTTGGGAATCAACCCAGGAGTGATGACTGCAACAGTGAAACACAAAGAACATAGTACAGTTGTGTACACTTACCATAAATGTAAATGTTTGAATTTATTCACTCTTGCAGTCCTGGTTACCCTCCCTCCAGCCCCCTGACTTTTCTATTCTTTCTACCTATCCTCTTTTTGGCCATATCTTATGGCAATGGAATTTACTTTTTACTGGAAGTGTTCCACACCATGTAATTGCTTCCTATTTTGGGGGCTCCTGACATCTTGGGCAAGAAAAAGTGATGTAATGGCGTTGGCTGCATGTTTTATACCCCTAACAACATGACGTCATGGAAGAGGAGACAGCATCCGATGCAGAAATACCAAGACTTTGGTATTCGGGACAACTGAGAGCTACCTGCAGGCAGATAACCCAAGTGTGATGACTGCAACAGTGAATGCACTCGAACATCTACATTTATGGTAAGTGTACACAACTGTACTTTCTTTAGCCACATTCCAGCCCTTCAGACATTAACATGAATCCTTGTTGTATAATTTGGATCCAGTGGCTCCTTCCAGTTAGGCAGAAGCAGCTAGCCTGTTCACTTTCTAATTCCAGCTTCCACCCTAAACCACTTTCACTTGTACAAATGTTATCACCACACAGAAATGTCAAATGTCAAAAGTGTCCTCTCAAAAATTAAATGAATGCTGAAAAATACCCATCTATTAGGAGCTGTATCTTCTTCTCTTTCTTTCAGCTGTTCCCATTAGGGGTCGCCACAGTGGATCATCTGTTTCCATTTCTTCCTGTCCTCTGCATCTTGCTCTGTCACACCAACCACCTGCATGTCCTGTCTCTCCACATCCATAAACCTTATCTTAGGCATTCCTCTTTTCAAGTCAGTTTTTATTTATTAATTTGCTTACTGATACTGACTTCATGCTTTAGTGCCATTTCCTTGATATTCCTGACCTCGGTAATTGCCATACACGTGACAGCCATCTTCTATGAACTGTACCAGCAGGGTTTCTTTTCTGGGACAGCCCTGCACATGCAAGTCCTCTAATTCCCCATGTGTAAGTAATAAAATATGTGAGCTACCATATGGTCTGTGTGGGATGTGGCCCAAGGAAAAAAAACAGCATACTGTAGCTCTCAGTGGACTTTTCTCTTTGAACCCAACCTGAGCTAGATGCGAAATAGAATAATGATGGGAAGAAATGCATGTGTTAAAACATTCCTCATATACCTACCCTTCTTCACTAGTCCTTCTTGGCCTGAAACCAGTGTCGTGTGCCATATCTATGTGATCATAGCATGTCATCATAACAGTGTTGTGCTACATCTGTATGGCCCTACCATGCCATCATATCCCCAATGTCATGTACTACATCTGTGACCCTAGCATGCCATCATAGCAGTGTCATGTGCAACATCTGTGTGACCCTAGCATTACATCATACTACCAGTGTTGTGCCACATCTCTGACCCTAGCATGCCATCATATCAGCAGTGTCATATGCAACATCTGTGTGACCCTAGTATTACATCATACTACCAGTGTTGTGCCACATCTCTGACCCTAGCATGCCATCATATCACCAGTGTCATGCCACATCTCTGACCCCAGCATGCCATCATATCACTAGTGTCATGCCACATCTCTGACCCTAGCATGCCATTATATCACCAGTATCATGCCACATGTCTGACCCTAGCATGGCATCATATCACCAGTGTCATGCCACATCTCTGACCCTACCATGCCATCATATCACCTGTGTCATGCCACATCTGTGACCCTAGCATGCAGTCATATCACTAGTGTCATGTGCTACACCTGTGTGACGCTATCATGCCAACATGTCTGCCTCAGCTTCATTGTTCCTGTCCAAGAAATGTCAGAGCCATTGTTTAAAGTCAGGTTTCCTGGACTGTATTCAGGGCTTCATTCTTCTACACCAGCAGAGCTGGACAAGTTTACTTTTTAATAGTAAGTGTCTTGAAATAGACACTTATAAGGTCTAGGCATTTAAACTATGTATCTTTCTTTAGCTGTATCAGCAACAGTAAAGCCACAATACAGTTCTTAGTTTGGGTTGACATCTCAGTTTATCTGTATCAGTGAAGTAAGCATTGAAGCGCTGCAATCTCTAAAGACTACCATCTGCTTTCAAAGTACATTGCTCTTGTGAGAGGAAATAATTGTGTTTTACTTAAACTGCCTCAGTAACAGCACATTACTGGGAAAGGTGTATAACAAGCAAGCACATTATACTTTAAAGTTCTACCTTGAGGGTTTTGGAAATATTTTGTTATTAACATTGGAGGCCCAGGAAGGAAGGCTCACAGTTAACAAATTATACAAAATGTCAAACAATACAATAATCTGAAATATTTTGTCTGTTTTGTTACAGAGCTGTAGAGAGCAAAATGAAGGCATTGCGAAGAACAGAAGAGCAACTAATGAAGCTGGAAGTGCAGGCAACAGACAGAGAAGAAAACAAACAGATTGCCTTGGGCACCTCCAAACTCAATTACCTGGATCCTCGGATCACTGTAGCTTGGTAAGTAATTTAGAAAGTAATTGAAATAGTTATGAGGCAGATAGAAGGGAGCACATTTTATAGATTTAACCTAGTTAAAGATAAGTGACCAAAGAGATTCTAAAACACCAGACAGATAACCTGGAATGCAATATCAACTTTACTGAAGCTTTGAAAATTGTGGATAACTGTCTTTAAAAAGTAGCAGCATCTGTATTAAACAACTTTTAATGATATATTGCAAATCAGCTTCCAGGTAACATATATAAAACTAAGAAATGAACCCTGCTTGTTCACACTTTACTATTGGAAAGGAAATGTTGATTTAAATGGCCTGCTAGAACTAATGTATTTAAAGGAAGTGAAAATGGTTGCTCATACTTATGAAACATGTCTTTCTGAAGAAGTCTTGATAATAAATAAGACAAAAGCGCTTAAGTTCTACAAGAGTTGTTGGTGTGATTTACTATTTTTTGAATGCTTTTATTGTCAAGAAGTTCATTTCTTAGTTAAAATTTCTTCTCTTCGTTCAATTTTTTTTTGAGTGCGGTTAATTTTTTTTTATTTTATTTTATTTTAAATTTGTTGACCGGGAGGTCCATTTTCAGCGGAGGCCCGGGGAGAAAAGCTCCACAGTAAAACAGACAGTAGTTACATTGGATTACATAGCGATTAACAATTTAACATAGCAATTACTTACAACATATTTACAGATGAAGAACATAGTACATCAGTAGACAACTAGAATCTTTATCTGTGAAGTACATAACAGACATTAACAAATGTTACAATGAGAAGTTCCTGCTATATAATAAGTACTAGGCTTATGAGCATCTGAGCTTGCTATAATCAAGGTAGTTAGTGGAGTGGAGAGAAAGGTAGTGGTTGGATGGGGTGGATGATATTAGAGTGGGAGTTGCAAGGGCATAGCCAGCATGTTTTTAGGTGCGCTTTTAGTAAAGTTTTGAAGTGGGTGCATGATGGTACGGAGGTAATTGTGGGAGGGAGTGAGTTCCATAATTTGGCTATGGCGCAAGAGAATAGTGCTTCACCAGCAAAGTTATTGGCTTTAGTGATCTGCAAGTGATTTTTGTTGCTCGATCTTAGTGGTCTGGTGGTGCGATAGGGTTGGAGTAGATTCTGGAGGGATGGGACATTTAGTGGATGGTTTACTAGTTTGTGGGCGAGTGAGAGTTGATACCACTGAAGGAGGTGAGGGAGTTCAAGCCAGCCCAGTTCAGCAAGTGAGAGACAGTGGTGACTACGGTAGGATGCCCCTGTGGCGAATTTGGCGATTTTGTTGTAGCAGGTCTCTAGCTTGTTTAGATCACATTGCCTTAGGTTGGTATATATTGGAGAGGCATAAAGTAGGGTGGAGATAAGGTGGGAATTTGCTATTGAAATCTTTGCTGCTTTGGTGAGAAATTGCTTATTTCTGTATAACGCTCGTAGTTTTTATGGACTTTTATGGTCATGGATATGTGAATGTCAAATTTTATTTTATTGTTTATTTCCACTCCTAGCAATTTGGTGTGTTCAGTTGGGTATATAGTGGTGTTGTCTTTTGCTGTGATGTTAAAGTGAGAGTTGTTTTGAGTATGTTTGGTGGGTTGGAAGATGAGTAGTTTAGTTTTGTTTGGGTTGAGTATTAATTGGGCATCGGATAACCATGTTTCAACAGAGGAAAAGGCTTCCTGTGTGACATTTTGCAGTTTGGGTAGGGACTGGGCTGAGCAGATGATGGTCGAGTCATCTGCGTATTGTATGAGTGTGCCATGTTTGGTGGCAGAGGCTAGATTATTGGTGTAAACTGAGAAGAGTAGGGGTCCAAGGATGGATCCTTGGGGAAACCCTATGGAGACAGGTAGTTGGGGAGATATGTCATTCTACCATACAACGGATTGTTGGCAGTCAGACAGGTAACTGAAACCAGTTGGTGACTGATTGTGAGAAGGATAGGTTATTGAGGACAGAGATAAGTTGTTTGTGTGGGACCATGTCAAATGCTTTAGATAGGTCTAGGAAAGTAGCAGAGGAGCGATAGCCATTGTTTTTATGCTGAAGGATAGTGTTAGTAAAGGAGAGTAAGGCAGTGGTGGTGCTATGGTTTGGTCGGAAACCATGCTGAGTACTGGAAAGGAGGTTGTTAGTAAGTAGGTAGTCTGAGACCTGAGAGTGTATGCATCTCTCTAGTATTTTGGAGAGTGGAGAGAGAATAGCTATGGGGCTAGTTTAGTTTTATATATATATATATATATATATATATATATCTATATGAAAGTATTGCAAAATTTATATCATAGACAAGCTACCAAAACAAATGCAGTAAAAAGCAGAAACTTTACTCTGTGTTCAGTTTAGTCAGCTGATATGTAGTTAACATGGAAAAACACAACCAATGATACAGATAATGGGAAATATTGGCCAATATTCATAGTTATTTGAGCAAATTAAATAATGGTACCCTGATGTTTACGAAAGAGTGTCGCATAGGTGAGATTCATGGAGGCCATCTATGCTTATGAGAAATGCCCTAATTATAATGAGATGCAAATTAGAAATTCTGTAAAGCGACGTATTGTAATGAGGTGTTCTAGTGATTTATAGTCCACCAAGTATACACAAGCACCAAAATGAAACACTTCCTAAGTGATTCTTTCAGTAGTTTTGTTAAGTATGAACTAGAGGCTAGTAAATTGGGTGGCAGGAAATGGCATTTCCCCAACCAATCCCTTCAGTAGTATGTCCACTTGGGATCCGTACAGATGCTCGACTGCATATTTTACCGAATCCCAATTTAGTGAGCATACTTTCGCGTAAGTGTGCTTGTTGTTCCGGTCATACTACGGTGTGGTAAGGGAAAATTTCCTTTTCCCCACCGTAGTGCAACCTTGGAAGTGAAAATATTAAAGTAGGGGGGGTGTGGGGGGCACAGCCCCCCCACATCGGGGGGTGCAGGGGGGGGGCTTGCCGCCCTGCATTCAAGTAGATTTTGTGTTTTTTTTGTTTTTTTTTTAACATACTTAACAAAAGCGCTTTTTCAATGAAAGTGCTTCCGTTTAAGTGCGTTCGGTGGTAATGGATTCGGGCTTTTGAACTTTCGCTCAAAAGTCCTAGATCCGTCCATGTATACACAAGCAGAAAATGAAGCATTTCTTCCACCAATCCCTTCAATAGGGAGTCCAATTATGCACAAGTACCAAAACGTAACATTTCCCGAAGAGATCCTTTCAGTAGTTTCACCAAGTATGTACACACACACCAAAATGAAACTTCAGTAGCTTGTCCATGTATGCAGAAACACTAAAATACAATAAAAACATTTTCTTTAAGTAAAGTCAGTAATTCTAACTCCTTTTAAAATGTATGGCAGCACATATTCCTTTTTCCCCTTCCCCCTGCAACTCCATATTCTTACAGTAAATTGCTGCTTACTGGCATAAGTTAAGGGCCATTTAAACATTTAGTATGCACATAAAGTCCCTTTAGGTTCACAAGTCTTATAACAAGAATTTTTTTAATTATTAGCTGAAGAGGAGAGGAAAGGAAAACACTGATCCATGTCTGGAAATAGCATCAGTGTTTTTCTTTCCTCTTCTGTTTATTTATTTTAGTTATTTATTTATTGCATTTGTTTACCAGGAAAGTCCACTGGGCCTGAAATGAGCCCATTTTCAGTGGAGGCCTGCGAAGAAAAGCTCTACATTTAATTACATACAAAGAATTTTTTACACAACAATACAGAGTATATAAGACAGTAGTGACACATTAAAATAACGTAATGAAGACATATATTAATTTTGATAATATTGTATAAATTTGAAATCTGTGAAAAACTATTTACTAACATGATTTGAAAAGTGGTTATAGAAGGTTTAAATGTAAAAGTAAGATTTGAGCAGTGAGAAGGAATTAGTTTAAGGTCAAGGTGACAGAAGGCTTAGGATAGGGATAGTGCCGGCTAAAATAATAGCAAAGTGAATTGGAAGATAGAAAAATGGGGAAGATATACTAGTTATGGAGTGAAGAGGAGTAAGGAAGAGTGGGAAATGGACAGGGGTCAGGTTTTCATGTTGTCAGTAGAGGTGCAGGTGCATATCCAATGTGAAGAGAAATTAAGTTTAAGGGATTTTTTAAATGCTATGGGATTAGGGATGGCCCTCAGTGAAGGAGGAAGACTATTCCATAGCTTGGAGACAGTAAAAGAATACAGCATTGGGCTGGCTGAGAACTTAGGTTTATCAATGTTTAATAGCATTTTGTTTCCTGATCCAAGGTGCAGATTAGGAATGTACATGATCAGTATGTTGGAGATAGATGGGTAGGCTGCTGAGTAATAAATAAGTGTATTGTCAGTGGTGGCGCTGCGGTAGCGTTGTCGCCTCACAGTAAGATGTTGTCCTGTTCGATTCTCAGCTAAAGCGTCTTCTGTGTGGAGACGTGTGAATGGGCGTACCTTCGTTAAAGGTTATGCGTCAGGGCTGGCAACTCGGCACGTAAAAATGTACTGCCAATCATTAGCGGACTGGAGTGCCACTGTGGCGACCCCTAACCGGGAAAAGCCGAAAGACACAACAACAACATTGTCAGTAGTTGTAAGTATGTGAGGTGATGGGAGAATTCAAGCCAGTTTACCTGATGTAGTGCAGAACAGTGGTGGGTGGAGAATTTAGCATTTAAAGCAAATTTGGGAACTTTGTTGTAGCATGAGTCGAATTTTGTTTTCAGAGAGGACTTGAATATTGTTGAGGATGGATGCGCCATATAAAAGAGTTGGAAGCAGGAATGATGAGGCAAGGGCCGTTTTAGCAGAGAAGCTGATAACGTAGTTGTGCTTATAGAGAGCTCCTAGTTTTTGATGTTATTATAGATATGAAGGTCAAAGGTTATGTTATCAGTGGTGACACCAAGCAATTTGGCACTAGGAATGACTTCAGTAGTAATATTATTTTGGGAATGAACAGAGAATTCAGACTTGTTGACTGGGCTGGATTTTTTGGGGGTAAATATTAAGAGTTTAGTTTTATTGGGATTGAGGGTGAGATGGTTCTGTGACATCCATGTTTCAATTGAGGTAAATGCTTTTTGGGTAAGTTGCTGTAGTACAGAGGCAGACTTAGAAGAGCAGATAATAGTAGAATCATCTGTGTATTGGATAACAGTAGTGTGGGCAAGAGTAGTGTGGAAGTCATTGATGAATATACTGAATAAAAGGGGATGCAGTATAGAACCCTAGGGTACTCCTGTATTAGTACTGATGAAAGGGGAGAAGGAGTGCTGCCAAATAGTAGATTGTTTTCATAACTATCTCAGTAATAGGCAACAATGAATGGTGGGGGGAGAGATGCCAAGGTTGGAGAGTTTAGTAAGCAGAAGGGAGTGGGAAATAGTGTTGAATGCTTTTCATAGATCAAGAAAGAGTGCAGAGACTATGGATCCAGCATCCTGAGCTCGATTTACTGTGTCCAGGAAGGAAATCAGGGCGGTATTGGTGCTGCGTCCTGGCCTAAAGCCATCTTTAGCAGGGGAAAGGAATTGATGTTTAACCAGGTGATTAAGGAGGCGTGTATGAATGCATTTCTCAAGTATTTTTGAGATGGGGAAAGAATGCCGATAGGTCGGAAGTTAGAGATATCAGAGTTATTGCCACCTTTATGAAGTGGGAGAACGTATGCCTTTTTCCAGATATCAAGTATACATGGTTTCTGAATGGATCTATTGATGAGAATGCTGATGGGGCAAGCTGTAGAGGATGCTGATAGTTGTAAGAATTCCGCAGGTACGTTATCTGGGGCATTGGTGCATGGTTTTAGTTTATTAAGTAGTTTTTGTATGGTAGAGGTAGTTATGGTTGAGAGTACGAAACTTGGTATTGTAGTAGATGGGGAATGCTTTAATGTAGGGTTTAGTGGGTCTGTGTTGATGGGTGAGAAGGTGGTAGTAAGTTTAGCAGTGGTGTCAGTGAGATAAGAGTTGAGTGAGGCTAGCTCAGAGGGAGTTTTTTCTGGGTTTTGGACAAGGATTATGGTTGGTTCCAGGATGAAGTAGGGAGTTGATTGCTCCCCAAATTTTTTTGTGGGGGGGGTTGTTTATTTTGATTTTAGAGGGTTTGGAAGTATTCTTTTTTTGTTTTTGAGTACTAATCATTTGGCCTGATTGTGAAGTTGTTTATATTTTGTGAGGTTGGAAGAAATTTTATTTTTTTACCAGGCTTTCCATGCTTTGTACCTTGAGGACATGATTTGCTTTGTGGACTTGCCAAGCTAGTTAGCATGTTTTGTCTTGACTCATTTTAGCCGGAGAGGGGCAAGATTATTTAGGACCCAAAGAAATGTGGAATTGAAGAATTCCACAGCTTCATTAAGTGGGAGCAGTTTTAATGGGTTCCATTTAATATTGTGCAAAATGTCATTAAAGTTATCTGGGGAGAAGTGGGCTAGATCTCGGTTTTGTCTATATCGGTGTATATGTGGTAAAGTGGTGGGCTTACGGATTATGAATGCAAGTGAGTGGTCACTTATACTATCTGGGAGTGTGCCAGAGGTAGAAATCTTATTAGGGTCATAAACCATGATCCAGTCGAGAAGTGAACCTTTGCTATTCTTATTGTAAAGCCTAGTAATATCAGAAATTAGCTGCATATAGATATGAAGGTTGATGCCTGAGGGGGCGGGGGTTGTTGGAGATTTCTGACCAGTTAATATTAACATAGCCTAGGATAATGGTTTCATTTTTATATTGTTGGTAGTCCAGGCAAGAATGTGGGATAAACAAGATGAAGTCCATTAAACAATGAACCAAAGACAAAGAATCAGTGATATAGTACATTGGTCATTGTTGTTCAAAAATGGAGACGGAATTATTTTGGAATAAGTTCTGCATAAGTGGAAGAGGTTAGTCACAGTATGTTACCAGTATGGTCTGTGTGTATTCTGGCTAGTCACAGTACGTTGCCAGTATGGTCTGTGTATATTCTAGTTAGTCACAGTATGTTACCAGTATGGTCTGTGTGTATTCTGGTTAGTCACAGTACGTTGCCAGTATGGTCTGTGTATATTCTGGTTAGTCACAGTATGTTACCAGTATGGTCTGTGTATATTCTGGGTATATGCACTGTCATCATCCTTTGTCTGCTGGTATGAGATTTAATGTTACTGGTCTGACAAAGATTTGGTAAATGCCAGATCCTTTCAATAGTTTGTCTATGTATGCAGAAACACTAAAATACAGTTAAAAAAACTTTTTATTGTATTTTAGTGTTTGTGCACTTTTAAGTAGAGTTAATAATTGTTCTTGTATGGCAGTACACAGTCCTTTTTACCCTTCTCCTTGCAACTCCATATTTTCATGGTACAGTGCTGCTTACTGGTGTAAGTTCAGGGTCATTTATACATTTAGTATGCAGATGAGGTCCCTTTAGATTCATCTCTACGAATCCTACGGATACGTAAATGTGTAACGCCCATTATGTGTTAGTTATCCCCCATCACTTATGCCTTAAACATGTTAGGCTTTTGCAACAGGGAGGCATTTTCATAGTCATCCTGATAAAGGTGATTTGCATAACCAAGCAGCACGTTTCTTTGAGGACTATGCCTACTAAAATGTTAAGGGATGGGCTATGAATACCGTCCATAGTTTTGGAATTATTCATTGATTTTTAATTACAAAATGAAGAGAAGTATCTTGGAAAGTAGGTATAGTATAGCTAATGGGCGAAGGTTTGAGGGGTCAGTGGAACTATCTCCCTTGTGAAGAGGAGTTGAGTAAACGGGTTTCCATACGGTGGGAATGACTGCCTCAGTGATAGAGTGGTTAATATTGATAGAAACGGCAGGCGATAGAGACGGCTGCAAGTTTAAGGAAGTGCAAAGCTAGATTGCCAGCAAAGGATGAGCAAGGTTTGAGTTTATTCAATTGGGATTTAATAAAGGAAGGGGGAACAGGTTGCGAGAGAAAGTGATAGAGGAAGATGGATTGAGAGGTGGAGGCAGAGAAGAGGCAGTGAGACTAAGTTGGGTAAGTCAGAATTGTGTCTATAAAATAGTTTAAAAGGGTCTGTATTATTTGAGCGAAGTTTTATAACTTCAAATACCATATGGGCAACACCATTTGTGAAAAAACCCTAAACTAAGGGTTGAAGGCAGGGGGCCAAGCCCCCCTGCACCCTCTACACCCCCTGCTCTTTAAATATAACAACTCCAAGACTGCACCATAATGCAGTAAAGGGAAGATTTCCCTTTACTGCCCTGTAGTGCGATCTCGGAGTTAGGTGACTTTTTTGTTTTTATTTATTTTTTTGACAATTCAGAGTTTTATTATTTTTATATTTAATAATGTATTATTATTATCGGTGTCTCCTATATGGTATTCGAAGTTATAAAACTTTGTTCAAATAATATAGACCCATTTAAAAGGGTAGCAGTTTCTGTAGTGGTATTAAGAGGGAAGGGGTTGGGGGTAGGAGGGGTACTAGGGTGAAGGATCTTTTTAACAGTGGACCAAAATTTCTTAGGGTTAGTATGTGTGCTGTTGGGGTTGGAAGCAAAAAAATATTTTTTATCTTTGATAAGTTTTTTACATGTGTTTCTACATGTGTTTCTAAGTTCTTTGTAATATTGGAGTAGAGTTGGGAGTTTTATTTTTGGACTAGGTTTTCCAAGCAGCATCCCTCTGCTGCATAATAAAGCATGTTTGCTTGGTGAGCCAGGGAGCACAGTTAGATTTTATCCTGATTTTTCTGAATGGGGCCATGTTGTTTAGTATTTCAAGGAATGTATTGTTAAATGCAGTAACAGCATCATTAAGGGGGAGATTATATAGGAAGGTCCAATTAATGTTGGCCAGTGTGGAGTTAAATTTGTTTGGTTCAAATCGAGTCAGATTATGATGTTTTCTGTAAAGGTGGTGATTGGGTGACTGTTGAGAGTATCTATGGATGCATATAGGAGAATGGTCACTTAGGGAATTGGGAAGTATGCCAGGGTTATGATAGACACAAGGTTCAGAAATAAGGATCCAGTCTATGATGGAGCTAGAGGTTGAGTTATTGTTAGTTCTGGTAGGGGAAGATACGAGTTATTGGAAGCCATACAGATTAATGCTATGAGTGGAGGGAGAGGAGGAGAGTGATGACCAGTCAATATTAACATCACCAAATATGATGGTTTCATAAGGAATGTTTAGGGTGAGCCAGGAGAGAAACTTTTCAAGAGTAGGACTGTTGTCTCTTGAGGGGATATAGATAGATATGATGGCAAGCGTTTTTATGGGTGTTGAGATGGCAGTTAACAATGAGGATTTCTGCAGGAGCAAAGCTGGGTAAGGAGGCTGACTGAGAGAGGAGAGAGTTAAGTTGGTCAGAGTAGAGGATGGTTACACCCCCACCTCTTTTTTTTTTTTTTTTTGCTCTGTCTACCCAGTAGATGTATTCAGGTAAGTATTCAACCCTCCATTACATCTGTCTATTTAAGCATTTGAGGAACTTTGTGAAAGTGAGACTAGGGAATTTTTAAGTAAAAAAAAAAGTGCTAATAAATTACGCAATTTATCTGATTTCGAAAGAAAATGTTTTAAGTCTATTAGCGAAGACTCTTCTATCATCCCAAAGACATGTAGGTGGATTTGGCACATTAAATTGGCCCTAGGCATGAGTGCATGCATGTGTGTGCCTTCTGTGGTAGGTTGGGCACCAGGTTGGCAACTCAACACTGTAAAACTCCACTGACAAGCATGAGCAGACAGGTGATCCTCTGTGGTGACCCCTAACCGGGAAAAAGCCGAAAGAAGTGAAGACTCTTCTATCAGAGTGATAAAAGCGGACAAATGGGGTGCTCTGATGATTAACAAACAGGGTTACACTAGTAGTATGCACATGTTGTTAAATGATGAAGTGTTTTACAAGAAGGTAGATAGAAGTGAAGTATTCAAAGCATACAGACACATATTGATGCATGGTTGGGTGACAGTTTGGGTGGCTGTACCATTTCGGATTCAATGTTTTCTTTTTCTTAGGTTGTAAAACCAAAGATTGGTAATTTATTTGGAATACCGGAGGTACATAAGGATACAAAAAATCCTCCTTATAGACCAATTGTTTTGGCACCTGCATCAAGGTTAGAACCACTAGCTAAATTTATAGATAGAGCTTTATTAAAAATAGCACAGAATAGTCAATTTTTCATTAAGGATTCCTTTGATTTTTTTAAATAAAATCATAGACCAAGCTATAGGCCCTTATGATTTGTTGGTTACAGTAGATGCAAAATATTTCTACACATGTAATCCACATGACCTAGGTTTGGAATGGGTGGGGCACATGTTGTTAAAAAGTGATGAATTTCAGGTAGGTGAATGTAAGTTCATGCTTGAAACTATAAAGAAAATTCTTCACAGTAACATTGTCACTTTTGAGGAAGAGTACTTTTTACAAACTAGGGGTGTAGCAATGGGGGCTAGGATGCCCCCAATTACGCTAACTTGGTAATGGCATACTAGGAAAAGCACATTCTTCCAAAGTACAAGGTTGGGCCATGGTTAAACATTATTTTCATTTTATTGATGATATATTTTTGTTTGGGAAGGGAGTAAGATTGATTTAGATGTTTAACACCATCAACAATAGTACTGCATTTTTGGAATTTGTTTGTTTCTGATGAACAAAGAATTTGTTTTTTGGATCTGGAGGTGTTTAAATGTGTTGATGCTTTAAAATTAGGTTCAGTAATAAGTTATAAAAATGTGGACAGTAACACTTTGTTGCATTACTCTAGTATGCACCCTACTTACATGAAGCATAACATTGTTAGGGGTCGGGTTAAAAAGGTTGACCTCTTGAATTGGTTGAACAGTTACACAAAAGGTTCAAGTGTAGGGGATATCCTTCTAAAGTGATAAGGGACATATTGCAGGATGAAACAGTTAAAATTAGTGGGCCCCCCTTTAGTCAGACACTAGGGATTGGACTTTGTCCATGCCATTGGTCTTTCCAGTGGACAGTGGCAATATTAGGGACATTATTAAAAACAACTGGAGAATACTAGAGGCACATCATGATTTAATAACAGCCTGCATTTAAATTGGAACCTGTGCACTGAGAGAGATCCTTACAAGACTATCTGCAAATATATAGAGCTGAGTATATTTTTCTGTATTATTCTGTATTATAGAGCTAAATTGTTGCTTAGATATCTGTTGTCTTACTGTTCTACAAATATACAGAGATCAGTATATATTTTCTGGTTTTATAATTAGCACTGTGATTCCTCACATCTCTGTTGAAACTGTCTTCCCCACCCCACCCCCCTCCCTGTTCTTGGTTGTAGTTTAAATTTGGTGGCTTTTGCAGTGCCCGCCCAACTGTAGATTTGATCTAGGACATTCCCCCAGTCCTGGGGTTGTTAGTCCCCTGTTTGATAATATTTTAGATTGTGTATCAGCATTTGAACATAAAATGTTTCAGCAGAAAAAAACAAAGGTTTCTAGGGATTTTAGAGATTTTAGATTAGGGAATGTCTTTACTTGGCCTAGGAACACTACCTATGATACTGATATACACAGGAATACCCAAACCATTATGCACATGAATGAAAGGGGAGCTATTAATGGGAGCAATGATAATAGTACCACACAGTTAAATCATAAGGATACTAATGGGGAACTTACTAATGAGAGTAATCTACACACTGAGAAAACCATACGGAAACTAACCCCAACCCGGAATGTACCAACATCGAATAAAGTTATAGTCCCTACTATTGCAGATACAGAAATACAAGAGAGAGATATAATTAACCCTTGCATTGTCAATACTCACTTTTCAGTCATATCTGATAACAGTGTAACAACTGAAAAAGATGTTGAACCTACTTGCAATGATTCTGCAGATGTCATACATCTAACACATGATGGCTCTGCCAAAAACCACAACCTATATCCTAATATAAATATAAATAGGATAAATATGAAAGACAAAACTATAACAACGCCTGCTGTGAGACCGAAAACAAGAGACAATATTAATACAATAGAATCAAACATGGGTTTGACATTCCCTTTAGCAATACGCCAGGACAAGGGACAGAGGCGAACCAGGTCAATGAGCAGGGGAAGGCAAAAGAGAAAAATATCGGGGGAGCCTCTATACAATACAACCATAAAGAAAATGTGGAACAACAACCACAAGGATTGATTTTTAACCTATCCAGTATTGAACTAACAAATGATGATATTAATCTCTTAAATAAGGGACTGAATTTTATACCTCACACGAAAAGCGGTATTACTGATACTGTAAAGGATTTAAAAATTTTTTGTCGTAATTTAATGTTAAGATATTTGTATCGGTCTACTGATGAAACAGTACATCCTGGACCACCCACTAATGACAAAAATAATTTTAAATTTAAGAATTTGAGTGATTTTATACCGAACAACCATCCCTTGGTTGAAACCTATTTTAAACTAACAGAGGAAGAGCTACATAAATATTATAATAATGAAAGGAATAATTTGAGAAACAAAGGAAGATTTTACAATCTATCTTATAATGAGAGAGCCAGTTTGGACAAATTAAAAAATGATTATAACATCACCATCAGACCTGCAGATAAAGGATCAGGAATTGTAGTATTAGATACTAAATATTACACGAACAAAATGAATGCAATGTTACATGATAGATTTTATGTCAAAGAAAATCTGGATTCTATTAGTAGGATGTGTATTTATGTACATGATGTATTAACAGACATTTTTAAAAGTGGCTTAATCGATAAAGATCTCTGAGTATTTATATATAAGTACACCCACCATCCCCATCATACAGGGCCTACCCAAGATTCATAAGAGCTATAAGGACCCACCAATGAGACCAATAGTCTCAGGAAAAGGATGGGTGACTGAGCATGTATCTGTTTTTATTGAGAAACACTTGAGATGTGTCTTGAATAATAATCAATATGTATTACGTGACTCAAAGCACTTTTTAACAGATCTATATGATAGATTGAAGGATTGTACAGATACGGACAAATTAATACTGGTCACACTGGATGTACAATCATTATTCACAATAATACCAAATGAATTGGGTTTAACTTATGTTGCAAGCTATTTAAAAAAGCATAGTGAATATTCTGATGTTTTTATTGATCTAATTACACACTTTCTTGAGCTAATTCTTGAAAACAATGCTTTTATGTTTGATGACAACATTTATAGACAATGTGAGGGCGTAGCTATGGGCACACCCTGCGCCAATAGCTACGCCAACATGTTTCTAGCCAACTGGGAAGAATTAATATTATTTCAGAATCAACTTTTTAAATCTAATGTGATGTTTTATAGACGTTTTGTTGATGATTTATTTATTTTATGGAATGGAAATATGAAGGATCTACATGATTTTACATTGGTTATTAACCATTTAACTGAATGTCTTAAATTCACACTACAATATGATATGAAGAGAATTGAGTTTTTAGATTTATTTATTGAGAAGTTACCATGCGGACTAATTAACACAGGAATTTTTAGAAAAAATTGTCATCGAAATATGTTGTTATTCAGAACTAGCATGCACCCAACTTATGTTTTCAGAAACATCATGAAAGGGCAAGCATTAAGGATGTCAAGAATGAATTCAAATGAGGTAGGTCTTAGGAATGATTTGAATGAACTAGGAAAACAGTTACTAACAAGAGGATATAAAATAGATGAAATTGAGAAACATCTACTAATCACACCTGATGTAAGGAACTCAAAAGGTGCACCATATTATGGACCAATGAATACTGAGATTGAAAGTGCTAGTATTAATTCCACTAATGTTAAATTTTCCACTTATTTTACAAGAGACAATAATGATATTAAATCTATCATTGGTAAATACTGGGATATCCTAACAATAGATGATGACATAAAAAGACTAGTAGGTGAAAAAACAATGTTTTTATACAGAAATAAGAAAAATCTAAAGAGGATTTTGTGCCACAAAGGAAACAGGAAGGATGACAGTATAACTGGCTTTACCAAACCTTGTGGCCATTGTAATTTTTGTACAATGATTAATACTGACTCTACATTTATACATCCAGATTCCAAACAAGAGGTAATCATTAATGCAAGTGCCCACTGCATGACACACCATGTGGTCTATTTAGCGGTCTGCTCAGTATGTACATCATTCTATGTAGGCAAGACTAACAGATGCCTACGAGACAGGATTAGAGAACACTGTTATAGTATTAGAAAAGAAAATGTTAATAATGCTCTGGCCAAACATGTGTTAGAAAAGGGACAAGAGCATACATTTACATTCAGGGCTCTTGAGGTTATAACACCAAACCCAAGAGGAGGTAATATAAGCTGCTACACAGAAGATAGAGAAAGCAGTTGGATAATCCTGTTAAGGGCAGACAAAGGGCATGGTCTAAATGAAAGAGCCTCCATTAAACCACATTTAAGACAACGAAGACACATCAAATAATTATATCTATACAGCAACAAGTTTTACCAATTTATTTTATCAATTTATTATATTTGGATTTTTTATTTATTTTATCCAATAAGTAAGTATATATACATTTACATTTACTAAACACACATATATAATGCACATTATATCATATGACATCACCTAGGTTTTTAAGCAATTTATCCATTTGTATTCATATTGTAATCATATTTATTTATTTATATTTATATTTATTCTTCATATTTTTACATTTATACATATACTTATTCATATATTCATTTATATATTTATACATCTCTTCTACATATATTTTTATATTCATACATTTATATATTTATTATACATATTCATACATATCTATCATACATATATACATTTTTATATATATATATATATATATATTTACATTTACATTTTTAATATAATTATACCATTTGTAACACATTATATATTTATTTATTTATACTATATGTCTATCTACATTACATATCTATCAAATCTACATATTCACATACCTAACATATATATATTTATGCATAATTATATGTTGACCAATGTGCACTCAAAGATTTAGTTGTATATATACATGAGCACATAAGCGTCCTGTTATGAATATATATATTTTTTTTTTAACTTATATTTTATATTTTACATATATATATATTTTTTAACTAATACTACTATTTGATATATACACTCTGTTTGGGTTAGAATTTTAGAAAAGAAAAAAACTGTGACAACTCTGATTATTTATATTGAGAAGAGTTCTCACATATAGTACTGTCTGTTAAAGACAACTGATTCCATTTGAAATTATATCTCTGAAATGTCTGGTTTTTAATACACTAGTTTAATTCAAACATTACATAATATGTAGTTTCATGAACTTTTATAAATTGATGTTTATATAATTTGACGAAGAAATGATTTTGCATTCAAAGCGTGTAATAGTGAAACTTGTTTATAGCAACCTTACAAAATGCAATTGCATATGTACTGGCTCTTTTAAGAATGAAGCATTTATCATTGATCTAATTATTTATTTAATTATATACCTGTGTTTCAATTCAACCTGATTGTATCATCATATATAAGGGATGGAACTATACCATTTTTGTAAAGATCTGAAGAAGCTAGTCATTAGTGAAAGCGCTCATCTGTTTTTATCCTGTTCGTTCGAATAAAACTAATTTGCTTGGATAATACATTTACGTTTTGCTGTTTATCTGGGGAACTTGGACTTTACTTGATAAGGAAATTGTATTTGACTTGATACCCACTTCACACATAAGGAACCACGTTACTTTCAGGTTATTTTTCTGTATTATTCTGTATTATAGAGCTAAATTGTTGCTTAGATATCTGTTGTCTTACTGTTCTACAAATATACAGAGATCAGTATATATTTTCTGGTTTTATAATTAGCACTGTGATTCCTCACATCTCTGTTGAAACTGTCTTCCCCACCCCACCCCCCTCCCTGTTCTTGGTTGTAGTTTAAATTTGGTGGCTTTTGCAGTGCCCGCCCAACTGTAGATTTGATCTAGGACATTCCCCCAGTCCCATCTCTTTACCACATTCTACCTAATAAACCCTTTCTGCAGTTGCTTTTAGTCCTTTTTAATTTAATTACATTTTTTCAAACTGTGTGTGGACTAATATTGCTACATACTCAAGTGTGCCATCTTGCACTGCATATGAATTGTTTTTACTACTGTTTTTGCTACTTTTCTGAGAAAAAAAAAATTTGTAAGCCTGTTTCCTACCTTTCCTGTAATTAGTGTTCCAGATACAGATTTGCTGTATTCAGGACTGTTTGTAAGCTTCTGAGCCCCCCAAGCCTTTCTGTGTTGGAGGGAAGCCTTCTAGATTATCAGTGGGAGTGGTAAGCATTAGGTAACCTGTCTACCACATAAGGAGTGGTTCTGGCCCAGAATTTGTAGTTATTGGCCATTTGGGCGGTCTTCCATCTCTCTCACCTTTCTGATTTGAAGGCCTGCATTTGCACTTGTTTCTGTCCTGTAACTCCTGGGCCCATCTCATTTGCTCACTCAAAAAAAAATGTTTCTGCTTTTACTGTATTTGTGTTTCTTCCTACTTTATTTTGCTTTTGCGTCATCTTAATAGTACTCAATTGTATTTATTACTGCTTGGTGTAACTCATTCTAAGCCTTTTAGTTTAAGCACTTGGGCTTGAAACCAGTTGTTTTACATTAAGAAGGTTTGTGGTCTGCACTGTAGTGGCAGAACAGGTAGCTTACATCCTTCTATGTTGGGAACTGCTGATTGAGGGCTCAGTGTCTGTTGTTCTAGAAGTGTATTAATTCTGGTTTAAGCACTTTGGCTTCAGGCCAGTTATTTTACATTAAGAGGGTTCGTGGTCTGCACTCTTGTGGGAGGAGAGGCTGGACTCTGCCCTTCTGAGCTGGAAATTTCTGGTTAAAGGCTTATAGTGCCTGCATATTTGAACTGCTTCTTACTGAAATTGGTACACCTTGTTTGCTGTAGCATAGACTAGATCCAGGCCTGCTGAATCTAGCTTTGTTTGTATAACTTGAGCACTAATCCAGGCATTCTTTAAAAGTATTCAATTGTATTTATTACTGCTTGGTAGTAACTTGATTAAAGTGTAGCTATCATTCTAAGTCTTTTGGATTAAGCACTTGGGCTTCAGACCAGTTGTTTTACATTAGGAAGGTTTGTGGCCTGCACTGTGGTGGCAGGACAGGTAGCTTACATCCTTCTAAGTTGGGAACTGCTGATTGAGGGCTCCGTGTCTGTTATTCTAAAAGGGTGTTAGTTCTGGTTTGAGCACTTGGGCTTCAGGCCAGTTATTTTACATTAAGAGGGTTCGTGGTCTGCACTCTTGTGGGAGGAGAGGCTGGACTCTGCCCTTCTGAGCTGGGAATTTCTGGTTAAAGGCTTATAGTGCCTGTATATTTGAACTGTTTCTTACTGAAATTGGTACACCTTGTTTGCTGTAGCATAGACTAGATCCAGGCCTGCTGAATCTAGCTTTGTTTGTATGCTTGTTGTTAGTTTGCTTGTTATTTCCCTGAAACGCGGCTTTTCAGCACTTCTGTGGATCCCTAGTGATATCTGCATTGCTTACTGTACTTATTTCCTTGTTTCACTTGAAAGAAAGTTACTGTTTGTTGTTTTTGAATTTAAGTTACCTGTAACACATTGCATTTAAGTTACCTGGCACTTGCTCACTAAAGCAATTATATGAGTCAGCACTAAAAAATTAAAAGCACTACACCCTCACAAACTCCTCTTGAGTTCTGTGTTCCCCATTGGCCCTTTTTTCAATTATAAAGGAATTTCCAATACTATTCTAGCATGTCCAAAGGTCAGTTGTCAATCTCCTCTCCGGTCCAGCTGGTGAATCTGGAAATCTTGAGGCAATGTTACAACTGCCTCATGTACACAGACAACCTTCTCCTCCTCCCAACAAATTCCAACACATGTGAGAGATGCAACCATATAGCCAAACTGGAAGCTAAGCTCTCTCAACTCAGTACTGGCATAACCAGTCAGGAGGAGAAGGAAACCACACTCACTACAATTCCAGTCTCACATAGACCTACCACGATAGCAAACCAAACACATAAACACACAAAAACATACTCGGAGGCTCTAAATAAAAATCTGCCTAAGCAGCAGAGACCTCCAAAGCAGTCACCCAAGCAACCGCTACCCCAAAACAAAACACGTGCAACACATAGCTCACAAAGCCAGTGTGCCAAACAGTCACAGCCCTTAAGGCTAAACAACACACCTGATACACTTGTAATAGGTGACTCTATCGTCAGGCACACTGACATCCCGCTCACTAGGCTGAACAAGGAGAAGGCCTTGGTGAGCTGCCTGTCGGGGGCTAGGATCCGCCACATAACACAAGCACTCAGGTCACTCCAAGGCAAGTACAAATGTGACTCTGTCATTGTCCATGCTGGTGTGAATGACCTGAGACGTACCTCCCTGGACTACATGAAAAGAGACATAGAGGAGCTCTCTGAGCATGTAGCCCAGGCCGGTATGACCCTGACCTTGAGTAGCATCTTACCCACACCAAGAATGATGCCACAATATGAAGACAAGATGATCAATTTCAACAATTGGCTTAAGTATTGGTGTCATTCAAAGGGGATCCAATGCCTGTCAGCCTGGGATGACATGCTCGACAAGCCACGATGCTTCGCTAGGGACGGCTTGCACCTGTCGCCCCTGGGCTTTCGAATATAGGCAAATACTCTTGCTTCCCCCATAGTGCATTTTTTAGGCAAGGCTCAAAAGACAAAACCACCTCAATAGGTATCACAAGGGATAAGAAACTGAGTAATGCTACTCAATGCCAGAAGTCTAAACCTCAAGATGCATGCACTCAAAACTCTCCTTAGCATGGAGAACATCGATATCTGTGCAGTAACAGAAACCTGGTTCAAGGCTCCCGAGAGCACCCCAGCACTACCAGGTTATACCTCATACCATGCTTTTCGGCCCCAAAACTTGGACCGAACCACAAAAGGAGAGGGAGTATCAATATTCGTCAAAGATACCCACACCTCCAGGTTGGTAGCACAGCACGAAGCATCAGAGACTATCCATGTGCAACTAACAGTGGGTAAAACTGCCTTCCAGTTTATAGCCTGCTAAAGACCACCCTCCCAAACCCAGGAAACCCACTCAGCCTTCCTGAGAACACTGGAAAATATGAAGGTCTCTCAAAACACCATTATTTTGGACGACTTCAACTACCCACACATAGACTGGTAGCATTACTCTAGCTCCAAATACCCTAGCCCAAAGGTTCCTAGAATTTATAAACTCAAATGCTATGGAACAACTTGTTACCACTCCCACAAGAGGGGAAAACATACTGGACCTGATCATCACCAACATGGGGACTCTATGCTCCAGACCAGAAGTGTATCCCTCACTGGTAAGATCAGACCATAAACTAATCTCACTGGATATTCACATCCCGACCCCACCCCCTGCCCAGAAAACCACAGTGAAAAACTTCTCTAAAGCAAATTTTACACTCCTCAAAACTGAGGTGGAATCCTTCAAAGCCCCCGAGCCTGTGGAAAATAAGGCCCAGACCACAGAATTCTTTATAAACGCATTCTATGAACACCTTCAGGAATGCATGGATCATGCAATCCCAAATAAAACCAAGACCCAATCCTCCAAAGGCAGACATCCTGTCTGGTGGACCCCAGCCATAAACAAACTATACAACAGAAGGAGGAAGCTACTACATGATAGAGCAAAATCCCAAAAAGGGAAGACATCTCTGATCAGTATTCGCAAAAAACTACGGGCACTCATAAAATCGTCTAAGGCCAGCTTCGAGAGAAAAATTGCATAGGACACTAAGGATAATCACAAGGCTTTCTTTAGTTATGTTAGGAACCTGGGTGGGAATTCCCAGATATGCTCAGACTTAGTCCAAAATGACAAAAAACCCACAGACATTGCCAACATCCTAGCTGACAGGTTCAGCGCAAACTTCTCCCCCCATCCCCACCAAAAGGGCAAATCTCTATCCCAGCAGAGTGCTGTCCCCCCCCGACATCTCAGATGCTCAGGTAAGAGCCGCCCTCTCCAAAGCAAAAAACGCAGCATCAATGGGACCAGACGGTGTCCCGGGCTGCGTCCTACATGAACTCCAAGAAGAGCTAAACCCAAACATAAAACTACTGTTCAGTCTCAGCCTTACTACAGGATATGTACCCATAGAGTGGCATACAGCAACAGTGGTCCTGCTCCACAAAGGTGGTGCCTCAACGGATCCTGGAAACTATCGCCCCATAAGCCTGACTAGCTTGGTCTGCAAAGCTATGAAAAGGATCATCATGCACCTCAAAAATAAAGATATTGGGGACCTACAGACACTAGATCCTACCCAGTTCGGCTTTAAGGGCAGATCCTGCCTCTTAAACCTGGTCGATTTCTTTGAAACAGTCACCAAGGCCATTGACGAGGGGAAGGTGGTCCACACAGCCTGCCTGGACCTCACAAAAGCCTTCGATACAATACCCCCACTCTGGCATTATAGATAAGCTCACCAGCTTAAATATAAACCCCTATGTCACTAGATGGGTTGCAAACTGGCTCAAGGATGGAACTCACATGGTTAGAATTGCTGGAGCCATGTCGGACTCCAAACCAGTTACAAGTGGCGTCCCACAAGGCTCAGTCCTGGGACCTCTCTTGTTCGGTATATATTTCTCAGAGGTACAGGCCAACGCGGAAGGACTGTGGCTGACCAAGTTCACAGATGACTGCAAACTGGGTGCCATAATCGACTCTCCAGCTGACACAAGCATCCACCAAAAGGGCCTCATTGAAACAGACAACTGGTGCCCGAGCCATGGCCTCAAGCTAAACGCCAAAAAGTGTATAGTCATCCCCTTTGGCAAAAACAAAGTGCCCAAAAATTACCACATAGGTGGTAATCCATTAAGTGCAGAAGAAGTAATTAGGGACCTGGGGACCCAAGTTGATAGCAATCTCTCATTTGACAACCACGTGGCTAAAGTGGTTAGAAAAACATTTTATATAGCCCACCTAATCATGAAGGCATTCACATCTAGATCAGGGGAGGTCATCGTGCCTCTTTACTCATCCCTCATCAGGCCCATAATTGAGTACAATGCCCCTTTTGGGATATACCTTACCAGACACCTGCAGTAACTGGAAAGACCCCAAAAGTACCTCACCAAGAGGATCAAAGGGCTCAAACAGATTCCATATGCTGCCCGGATAAAGAAACTCCAGATCTACTCAGTGGCATACCGCCTGCTCAGAGGCAATCTGTGCCTGACATATAAAGCCATGTCCAACCCGGAATTAATGGACATTCTGTACCTCAGAAAATCCAAATTCCATTGAGCTATGTGCTAGAGAGACTTGAACCTCAGCACTGAAACAAATAGGACATGCTGGAGGGACAGATTCATAACCCAGAGGCTCCCTTCACTCTGGAATAAAATCCCAGTCTAGGTTAGGCAGAGTCCCTCATTGACTCTCTTCAAGAGGAATCTTAATGAGTGGATGGGAGATCGTAGGTTTACCCCGGGTATCACTTCGGTGTCACTGTTAGACAGAGACACAGTATACTAACCTCGAAAAAGGGCATAGCAAAATTCATTTAAAATGGGTGGCAAAAGCCAAACACACTCTGGCTAGGCTTATAAATGCCCTAGGGCAGATAGCCTAGTATGAACCTGTGAACCTATAAATGGTATCACCTTTATCAATAAAAGAGCACATAATTAAAAAAAAATTATTGGAGAAGGAATCAGGGAACCCAAACAGGTAATGGGGGTCTCTTCCCCTTTTTACAGTTCTCCACTATTACTTTATTTAACAACAAATGATCCTTTGTTCCATATGACTTTCTTTTATTGGCCTTTTGTTCTACTGCCATAATTGAGTTTTCTTCTAAATGACTATAAATTGTCAGCGTCAATTCCCATGTATGGTTTATATGTCATTGGAAGACAAGTTATTTATCTATAATTTTTACGTTAGCTTGCAGGTTAACTCTTAAGAAAGAGCATTGTTTTTCCTGTTGTTAACCAGTGCAGTGTCTGTTCGGGGTGCAAATATAAATAGTTCTTACTCATGGTTAAATCCTCGTGCAAAGAAGTTAATACTTTAAGCCAAAAGTTAGGTACTGCATCTGGGCCTGGGGTTTTCCAATTAGAGGCTTTTCATAACTTTGTTTCAATCTCTCTGGCTGTATCTTTAACTCTTATTCTTTCTTTTACTACTTCTATCTATTTAGCATCTTTGTTATGTTCCACATGATCTTTATAGATACTTCTCCAAATGTATCTATTTCTTCTTTTTTTTGCAGTCTTTCAATTCCTTTAACCTTATTTCCCAATTCTCTACAACTTCTTTTGGATCATCAATAATTTGCTTATTTTGTACTTTTCCTTTATATTTATTTTTATTTATTTATTTTACATTTGTTGACCGGGATAGTCGAACTGGATTTATGTCCATTTTCAGTAGAGTCCCGGGGAGATAAGCTCCAAGAGATTACTAGACTACTAACATACAGGTACTAGTTGTTATACAGTTAAATACTACAAATTTTAAACAGTTCAGGAATCTTCACAGTTTATACAAAAAAAATGTTACAAGCATTAGATAAGATATTTTAGACTTTATGTACAAGACTTCATTAATAACTAGAAAGTAATTGTTGAACAAATACATACTTCAAGTTTCAACAGTTCGGCAATGCTCACAGTTTAAACAATACTTGTTGCCTGCCTTAGGTAGGATGCTTTAGAATTATATGCAGAAGAATTTAACTAGGTATTTTAAATTATCTCTATTAGGATAAGATATGCTTTTGCCAAGGATAGGCCTTGATCTAAAAAGACACAGGTAGAGCAGGAATTAGGTCTTAAGAGAGGGTATTTGGAATATAGTATGAGATTAGTCTGGATTTGTACAGGGCCATAACCAATGGGTTTTAAGATAGAGTTTCAGATTGTGTTTAAAAAGTGTAAATGAAGACAGTGATGTAAGTTGATGGGGGAGTTGGTTCCAATACTCTCCAACTGCATTTGAGAACAGAGCATCTCCTGCCATGTTATTAGATTTACATGTTGATACAAGTAGTTTATTAGATGAGCATAAAGTTGAAAGGTTCTTATATTGGGTAATGAGACTAGCAAGTATTGGGGTATTAGTAGGTTGGAAAAGGGTTTTGTGTGCAATGGTGAGTTGTTTAAAGTGAATCTGATTCAGAAGCTTTAACCAGCCTAATTGTTTCAGGTTATGGCAGTGATGAGTCCTAAAGGAGGAAGCAGTAGCAAATCTGGCAGTGCTGTTGTAAGCGTTGGCTAGCTTCTTACTATAGAATGCCCACAGGAAATGGAATTTGTATCTTCCAAGTCTTTTCACCTGTGCTGAAATTTTTACTTTTTTTGCGATAGTACATTATAGATCCTGGTCTGTTCTAATACTGTGTATTGTTTTTATCACATCTATCTTTCTTAGTATTTTTGTTGATCTGTTCCCTCTTCTATAGTCTTCTAACAGTGACTTTTCTTGTCTTAGCTGTTTTATAGTTTTCTTTATTCGTTATTTCCATGATGGTATTCACTTTCACCCTTTCCTTCCCTTGCTGCCCTGTGTTCCTGTTAGAACTTTATCAGTTATTTATTTAGCAGCACAGTAATATATATTCTGTTTACTTCTGTTATATCGCATGGATCTCTATGGACAGTCCTAATTACTGTGTTCATTTGTTTTATCAAACTTCTGACTTTTGGGGTTTTATTAACCTTCTGCAGTCTATTTCTTTCATTGATCTCGATATGTCTGTCTGTGTCTGTTAAATCAAGTAATTCTTCTCTTAACTCATTTTCTGTCCACCTGCAGGCACGTCCCTTATATTCCATTTCCTGCGGGCATTCTATAGAAGATTCTATAGCATCTTCCTTTGGCACATTCTCCAACTTCATCCTGTGCCATCCATTGCTCTGTCACATGGGAACTCACTGGCCTATCACTCCTCAACATTGACTGCATCAGAGTTTCCACAGTTTCCTGTTCCTTCCTTTTCTGTCTAGCTTCAAGTAAATGTTTATACTGGTTTCCTGTGGAAGGCTCCAAAATATCTTGATATGGCACATGGCCAGTTGTTTCCTGTTCCACTGATTTCCCCTTAATTTGGATATCCATTGCTCTATCATGTTGTGGTTCTTTCTGCATTCTATTTTCTACACCAAATCTTTCCCTTTGCAGTGGCTCCATAACCTCAGTTTCTATTTCTTTGACTTCTCCTTTACTAATCTCTTTTGTACTTTTCCTCTTAGTCTCCTTATTTTTTGTATTGTAAAGTTTTCCATATCCGGATTCCTTTGCCTGTATTTCTCTTCAAATATATTTGGTGTTGCTCTTTTTGTATTGGTTAGTTTTGCTTTCTCCTTTGCATAAATATTACACCATATTAAATCTCTTTTCCTTTCCCATGTCCATATTTCTTCTTCACATGTCTCCTGATCATCTTTCTTTCCTTATTCTGGAGCCTGGACTTGTCTAAGTATGGCATGGATTGATTACAAAAGCACTTGATAGTATCACACATTCATGGATAAAAGAGTGCTTAAAAATGTATAGGATATACCCTACACCGATTGACTACATTACAGTAACCATGAAACAATGGCAGACCACTTTGCAATTAAGCCATGATAAAGGACAGATTATTATCCCAGGGATAAAAATTCAAAGTGAGATATTCCAGGGTGAGACTGTCACCATTGCTATTCTGCCTTGCCATTAATCCATTAAGCTGTTTACTTAACAGCTTAGGCCATGGCTGCAATTTGGCTCCTAGAAAACCACAAAGTCTAATGACTTCTCATCTTCTCTTTGTCGATGATTTAAAACTGTATAGCTCATCAGATAAAAAAAATGAAAGCACAGCTGCAGGTTGTCAAAACTTTTTCAGATAATATTGGAATGTCATTTGGTCTTGATAAATGTGCAAAAGCAACCTTATAAAAGGAAAACTGCAGCACCAGGAAAACATCAGTTTGGGACAAGAATGTGATATAAAAGAACTTGAGCAAGAGGGGAGTGTATAAATATTTGGGAATTGATGAAGGATCAGCAATAAAACATGAGCAAATGTGAATAAAACTCAGTAAGGAATACTTTAGAAGACTTAAATTAATCCTGAGAACAGCATTGACATCAGATCCAAGCTATAAATCAGTTTGTTCTTCCTGTCCTAACTTACAGTTTTGGAGTGATTGACTGGCCCCAAAAAGTGTTGGATAGATTGGATATTAAAACAAGAAGGGTACTTCATGCTCACCAAATGATTTATAAAAATCATTGTATACCAAGATTATCTATTCCCCATTCCGAAGGAGGGGGATGGGCCTCCTTGAAATTGATTACATGCATAGATCTGCAATCGTGGGACTCCACACATATCTACTGACCTCACTAGATCCAAATGTAGTGAAAGTTTTGAAACATGAAGAGAATAAATCTAAGATGATGTCTCTGCTTAATCTAGCAGAAGCATATCGATGTGAAGCAGGAATGAAAATCAAACCAGAAGTGGATAAACACCAGGCAGCAACTGAATGTGCCAAAAAACAAAAGAAAGAATATAAGGTGAAGGAAGGACCAGATGAGAAGGCAAGAAATGTGGAAAAATATAAATATAGTTGCAAGTATAGAAAACTTCTGGAAGAGCCTCATGTTGATCAAGAATGAATACAAGAATGGTTAAGGAAAGGAGAATTCAAACCAAGAAATGAAAGGTTAATATTGGCAGCCCAAGATAGTGGGCTATGTACATGCTGGTTTACAAAGTCCATTAAACATGTGGGAGAAACAGAAACCGAATTGGAAACAGTCACACACCTTGTTGCTGGTTGTGCCACACTAATGCCAGAAGGACTGTATACTGAAAGGCATAATAATGTGGCGAGACTGTTGCACTGGGGATTGTGTAAACATTATGGTATCGAAGTGGATGAAAAACACTGGAAACATGAGTCACAAAGCATCATAGAAAATGATGAAGTTTATACCACATGGATCAAAAGACAGATGCTAGAAAACCAGATATAGTGGTCCATGAAAGGAAGACAAAAGTAGCATTGATCATTGAAATCACCACACCCAGTGACTATAGTGTCTTGTGTGTAGAGAGACACAAAGTCATAAAATACCAGGATCTGCAGGCAGAAATGATAGCCATGTGGAAGAAAGATACCCAGACAGTTCCAATAGTAGTAGGAGCAATGGGTCTTGTAAAAAGAATTTACAATCATATTTAGATACGTTACCAATCCATGTAACCCCGTAAGAACATTACTGGACACATTGCGAGTGCTGCGAAGAGCACTTTTGGCTGACATCAAAGAGTGAAAGAATACTAAATCATGAACTTTAATCGTACTCTGACATAGGAATGAAGTCCATTCCCGCCATGGTATTAGAAACCCAAAAGACTTGGAGAAATTAAAAAGTAATAGGGGTATTTTTAAATGTTTAAACTGTAATTTTTGTAGGTTTATAGCTGAAGTTCCATACTTTGAGGTTTGTGTTATTAATAGAACCTGGTTGGTTCCTGGTCTCTTCAATTGTAACACTACTTATGTGGTGTATTTGGTGAAGTGCTCAGCCTGCATGGCTTTTTATATAGGAAAAATTACTAGACCATTAAAGAAGAGAATATACAAACATCTGTATGCTGTTAGAAGTAAAAACCAGAATAATGCATTATGTAAACATGTTTTGAAATGTAAGCATTATAAAAAGTTTTATTTTACCATTATTGATCATTTACCTAGTGATTTTAATGGGAACAGGGACAGTGAGTTGGATTATAGGGAATTTAAGTGGCAGATCACATTTAATGCCTACAATTTTCCGGTTTTAAATGGTGTTGCCAATTATAAAGCAAACTTGCATAGAAATGCAATTTTAAATAAGTGTAAATGATTTCAAGCTAACATTTTAATTACACTTTTTTTTGTAGAGAACGATTTTTGTTGCATTTGTACAGGCATGGAAATTTTTTTTTTAAGAAAAAGGGTGTAACTAATTGTAACACAGCTGTGATTGGTTAAACCTAATTTGTTTTAATATATTAGTCTGTGGTAAAGGTTTTTTGTTCTGATGAAATCTTTTGTGGCAAGCCGAAAGCGCAAAACATTGACAAATTAAAGCTATTTCTTCGGCCTTGTGGTGATCCTCTTTTTCCATTGAGGAGTTTTCATTTTCATTTTTATCATTTTAACATCTTGGTTGAGGCATTCAGTGGTTCATATTAATGGTTTTAGATCTAGACATAGCACAGATACTTGACCTAAGCTGGGTAGTTGGTGACATCTTGTGTAAGAGATGAGTAGTATTATCCCATCCTAATCCTCTATAATCTGTGTTCAGATTCTAACAATGTGGATCCTAAAGCAACTGGGCAAAAACGGTAGACTAACTTTCACAGTTCCCAAGTAATTTGCACATTTCCCAAAGGATACTCCCTGATTTTTCAAAGAGTTATTGCTGTAGAAGGACAGGATCATTGTTTAATTCAGTGTGTGTGTGTGTGTGTGTGTGTGTGTGTGTGTGTGTGTGTGTGTGTGATATATATATATATATATATATATATATATATATATATATATATATATATATATGTGTGTGCTAACTCTGGATGAAAATGATATGTGAGAGTTGCATGTTCAGATGACATCCTTCTATAATGTTTCTTCATCTGAGATTATCATATGTAACAGTAGTGGATTATTGGATATAACACCACTGGATTTTCCAGCTAGGAGATCTTTAAAAGGATCGCTACTGGTCATATCAAACAGTTACAGTACTGTTACTGTACAGTACAGTCTGTTGAATACTACACAAATTCAGCAAAATTATATAAATCCAATTGACTAGACCTCAGCAGACTGTACTTATTGACCTTAGTGGGAGCCAATACCCACACCCCACATGCAGGGAACTTTCCTCAGCACCCCCTTATATAATATAACATTCTCTGAAGTCTCCATAACATCAGGAGGAGTTTTTAACTTTTGTCAAAATGGTCCATTAATTGATTGAGACTCGGTGGATAACAGAAATCCCAACTCAAGATCAGTCATTGAAAGAAGCATTGGTAGTTCATGCTACCATTAGTTTATATGTTGCTCTTGGAATGTCATCTGCAATTTACTATGGTGGTAAAAAAGTAGAGTTTGTATAGCAGCTCAAGAATCTGGGTCTATATCCCAGCTGCATTTCAAAAACTTGGAGGCTAAAAATATCTGCTGTAGCATTTTCTTCCAGGGAGTTCCTCCAAACTTAATTCCATTTGGTAATCTAGCAGCAATGCTCCCTGCTTTGATTGCTGCAGTGTCCTTTACCTGGATCTGGCTAAAAAGAAATTAAGAAATGATGTGCTGGTCAACTAGTAGAAAACACAAAGGCAATGAAACACAGATGTGATGTAATATCTTTTATTGTACCAACACAGGTTTTACAGCTACCCATGTTTTTAAGCTAGCAGGAGTTAAGTTATTGATGTTAGATGCTGTGATTAAATATCCACTGGTGCTTAAAAAGCTATACAGCATTTACTTCTTAACAGCTAAAGACTGTTTGTGGAAAAAAAGCCTAAAACAGAGAGTAACTCATGATGTGGTATTGGAAAAAATGTAAAGTCAGCTCATATGTTTAGCATGGCAGTACATCTTAGGGGCAGACTGTGTGTGCATGTTCATGCATGCTTGAGTGAGAAACCCTGAAACTTTAGAAAAACAGGTCATGTCCTGCCATATAACTCAGTTTGCATTGTTACATTAGAGGCAGTGTTCATTTTAGCAAACATCAAGATTAGCTAGTTAGTCAGTGGCACCTTTTGTGCAGAAGACTATGGCTTCTATTCCCACACCAAGTAGATGGATTGCTAATGCTGCAGTGAGGTATACGGGGATGCTGCACCCATGAATGTGCCATCCTTTAGATGAGAAGTTAAACCAAGGTCTTATCAGCTTGAGTTGATCGTAGCTTAGGTAGATGTAAAATGTCCCATAGCACACGTCAAAAAAAGGGTGGGTCCTTTATATACAAAAAGAACTCTTATTTACAACATATTTACAAATCTATAATTACATTCTTATATCACACTTTCCTATCTCTTTTTATTTGATTTGTATTTTCCACAAAAATATTTTTTCTTAGAAACATTTTTCTTCATTTATACACTTTTTCTTTTACTATTTTTTACCATACCCCCAAATTTATCATACTTATTGTTATACAGTTTAACTACTAATCTCTCATCTTTTTTTCATTTATCCACTTTAACAGTTTGTGCAAATTTAATGAAGCAGCATATACCACTGGGATAATTAACCCTAAACCTCCTTCTTACTTATTTACATATAAAACTTCTCTCTCTACTGGGTTTAATCTAGAACCCCATATAAATGGGAAAAAAATATCTGAAAAATTCCTTTTCAAACACTGTTGGCAACAAAAATATACTTGTTAAGTAAGCTATTTTTCCCTTCAATACCGAAATTAATAAAGACTTTTTTTTCTAAATGATAATGTATATGTTCTTCTGAAAACCCAGGGTTGTTTTATATCTTCTCTTGTTTTTTTTCCCCATTGAATTCTACCTGCATCTTTATTCCCAAAAATGTTTTGTAAAATATATATCCCAATCTTTAGCACATCACCTAAACCATTACTTTTCTCTCTATGTAAAGCCATTCCTGTCTACCCCCTCTAGAGACTCATTCATGCAAATCATTTATTGTAACCACATTTTGTTTATTGCAATTATCATGGTGTCATCTGCATACGTTAACACAACTGGAATTCTTCACCCTCCAGTTGTTATATACCCAAACTCCTTCATTTTGTAATTATTTCTCATACTATCACATTCATAAATAATGCAGAGAGTATACAACTCAGTGGACAACCTTGTCTTACACCACTCTTCATAAGTACCACTTTATACCCAAACTCCTTCATTTTGTAATTATTTCTCATACTATCATATTCATAACTAATGCAGAGAGTATACAACTCAGTGGACAACCCTGTCTTACACCACTCTTCATAAGTACCACTTGGCTTAACCAACCATTTACAAGTATTTTTACTTTATTATTACTATGAGCTGACGTACATAATTTCCAGACTTTCTCACTTGTATTATATTCTTTCATTATTCCCCATAATCTTTCATATCCAATTGAATCATATGCCTTATTAAGTCTCCTATCATGATTTCCAGTACTACTTTTCTATTCATATCATCCACAATTCCTCTATCATTAATAATTCTTGACACCCTTCCCCTTTATACTACATACACTATCTTCCATAATGTTTTATATTTGTTTCAAACCTATCTTGTATTATTATCATAAAGATCTTATTTAAGATTCAATACTTTTGGTCTCCAGTTTTTTTTAACTGTCTTCTATCTTCCTTCTTTCTTAGGAATTTAAATATTCCATTACATAATTCTGTAACCATAAAAAACCTTCATTTAACCATTCATTCAAAATATTTAAGATGTATATTTTTTCTTTTGCCAGTTCCTTAAATTTTTATACTTTTCTTACTGTATTTTATCTGGTCCTGCAGCTGAATTTATATTTGTCCTAATACTTTATGTAGCTCATTTAAAGAAAGAAATCTTTTCTAACTGTGTATTTTTTCTCTGTTAACTTTTTTACTTTCCGTCTTTTTTTACTACTTTTTCTTTATACATTTCTTGTACATATTGTACTACACTATTCATAATCATTTCCTGAGTTCTTTCTAGTTTTTACATTTTCATTTCTCTCATTACACTACCATCTTCCTTTACTGATCTGCTTAAGTAATTTAATACTTCTTCCCTATTTCCTTGTCAAAGTACTTCTTTTGCCACATCATATATTTTTCCTTAAATATTAGTCACTATTTAGACCATTTTTTTATAAAATGTACATAATGCTGTATTACTAAACTATTTCCTTTTTATGCTATGCTTTTTCAATTATCCCTGTTATTCCTTTTTTATATATTCCTTTTTTTCCTTTATATCTAGCCATTTTGCAAGATGATCAGAAAATCCTGTTTCAACTACCTCCCCTTCTTCTATAATTAAACCTTCTGATACTATAAAGTAATCACTTTCAGTTCTATACATACCCCTATTCAAAGTTCATGAATTTTTTCTCAAAGTTTTAACTTACCGCATCTTATAACTTGTAACATTTTTCTTATACAATTTACTTTTTTATGCTTGCCTCTTAAATCACAATTCATCTCCTGTTCTAATATTCATATTTATCACTACATCACTACATAGTATGAAATCTGATGAAATAAGCTTTCCCTTTCTTTACAATTAGTGTAACCATATCATTCTATATACTTGCTCTTTCCATTTTTAATCTACAATGGCTAATCTTCCCATTTTTGCTAAAGTTACATCTTATATCTTTATTATATTTCTATTCCATAACATCTCTCATTTCCCAAATTCCAGATCATCTTTAATCCCATAGTTTTTCTGTTTGTAATCTTTCATTTGTTAAAAATCATGTGTCTTCTAATATAATTACATCTACAGCACATGTATTATACCACTCCAAAATTCCTATTCTTCCTACTATATTCTTGGTACTATTCACATTTACAGAAAACACTGTAATTTTTTTTATTTTCCCTTTCCCTTACATTCATGGCTTCATGTGTTCATAGCTAATTACTAGACTAGCTTTCTTAATAGGCCATTGTAAGACTAGCAAATTTCCCTCCCAAAGGTGAGAATTGAGCACTGTACCTTGTCTGAATCAAAAAACTTAACAATTATACTAACCCCCACTTGATAGCTTTATAAATTCATCGGTTTCCTTTTTTCTTCTTCTTTTGTACTAATCCCTCTAAATTTTCATTTGTCTTTTACCCTTTTCCCAATCTGATTTTTTTTTCTTTTACTGCCTCCCAATTTGTCTTCGCTTATTTCAGAACCTTCCTTTGTGTCCTCTCTATTATTTTTTCTCTCTAATTTTTCTTCTGTTTTGACTAGTTCTAAATTTTCTTCTTTGTTCTTTTTCATTTTTCTTTTTCCTTTGTTATTTTCATTTTTCAGTCCATCCATTAATGTCCAATTTCATTACATTTATAACATTTCAATTCAAATGTTTTTGCTTCATGTCCCATTTCCCCACAAATGTTCCTTTTCCACAAAAAAAATATTTCAGGTTGTCCCCATTATTTTACAACATCGCTTTCCCCCCCTCCACATTTATCATACTTTGGTATAGGTATATATTTTTTCTTTCTGTTTTTAATACAACATTACAAGGCCATCTGCCAGTTTATAAACCCCTTTTGTCATAAACTTTTGCAGTGTCCAGTGCTACTTTAAAGTTTTCAAATGTTATTTCAAAGTCTCTCTTTCCACCTCTGTTTGAAACTGCACATGAATTTTCTTTTATTTTTTTTCCCTGTTAAATGCTCTTATGACTTGCATTCAATAGGTTACAGCTGTCTTTTTACATATTCTCCAAGAAAAATGTCCATTGGTAAGAGTCTTAAGTATAATGTTAGAAAAATGCCTCTTTGTTAATGAGAGTAAATGTTCTTACCTCATGTAAACCTTTACACCCAAAGGAGCTATTAAATTTTCCCACACTTCATACCTGTCCCTTTTGTTTGTTGTCTTTACTTTGAATCCTTACCACACACTTCCATTTTTTCATTTTCTTCTGCCTTCTTTTCTAATACTCAATGTTTACCTTCCTTTTACTTTCCCTGCATATGTTTTCTTTTTCATCTCACCACTATTCTTTAGGACTGTCTGCGCATCCTTTTTTGTATTTTCAACGTAATGCCTCCCCCCAAAAATAATTGCCTTCATTTTCTGGCTCACACTGCATCACCAATTCTGTAAGTAAATCACTCTGCAACCCTCAGGACTGGAGGGATGTAATTGTGCATCCATCATTTGCTGACTCGTCTTCATCAATCAGATTTCTTTGAAACATCATCTCAGAATCCTGCACACATTCTCAGGTCTTGATATATGATTTCTCCTCCACTTCTCTCACCACTCCATTTTCTCTTTCTCTTCATATGTTTCCCTGTTTCTGTTGGCCATCTATGCCCCTGGAACAGAAACAGGAAGTGTTCCTGCAAAATGGGTCCCACTTGCAACAATGAGGAGTAGGGGGTCTTTATTGATTATCACAACTTGTATACATTATTTACAATATTTGTATACTATACATTATTTACACTTTTATGTATAATACAATTATACATTATCTTGTATGCTTTCACCATCCCCCACTCTTTTATCCATAGCCAAAAACATATATCTCAGATATCAATTTCCCATAGAACATGTTTTATCTATTTTCTTAACCTCTTTTTGCTTTTTATTACCATAATACCCATATTCAAACACATTCATATTTTAATCATCTTTTTCAAAGCCTTTCAACATCTTGTTTTTGCATATTTCTTCCCATAACTTCCTTACTCTGGAACATCTTCAAAGTACATGATCCATTGTTTCAACTTCCCCACAATGGTTGCATGTATTCCTTTGTAGGGCATTTTAACTTTAACAGGCAACTTACCTACTGTCAGTCTCCACAAAAAAATCTTTACATTCATATATTTTCTTACACCATGCAGATATTAATTTAACAGCAATTAATTTATTTTTCTTTTTTTCTAAATTCTTTCATAGGCCAATATAACAATGTTCTTTCATAATATTCAAATACAATTCTTTCCTCTTTTTTAATGTTATTTATATTGAATTTCCATAAAAAATGTTTTGGTACACTTTTATCTTCATTTAAATAACTTTTCCATCTTTTCCCAAAATTTATCTTTTCACAACAAATCTTATATTTAAGATACAATAGATCTTCTAATAAATTTTTAAACTTGCTAACCCTTTGTGAAAGATTCAAAGATGTTGCATGAACAATTGGATTATTTAACCCTAATCTCCCTTCCTCTTCCTTAACATACAGAATCCTTCTTCTAACTAAATATAACATTGCTCCTCATATAAAAGAAAATATAATGGTCATTATCTCATTTTCATCACAAATGTAGCAAGCACAAACTAAGAAACTAAAAACAGATCCAATGCAGTGAACGGTATAAAATGATGATAAAACAGCTGCCACAGGACAAGAAGAATTTATTTAGTAAAGCGCTTTTCGTCTGCAATAATATGCAGACTTCCTCAGACAAGTCACATTCATAACATAATAACTTAAATAGTACAGAGTTACTGATTGGTAAAAATGTTGACCAATCACACAGAAATTAACCTGTGTTTAAAATTTAAAACCATACTCTCAATAACCAAGTAAAATCACATTGACCAGAAATAAAAAACAACCTAAAATGGGAAGATGCACCCTAAGCTGTTTACCACTCGAGCTGAGAAAAGATTACTGCTCTTAAATAATGAAAAACAATAAAAGATATAAATAAAAGGTGAATATAAACATTAGTTATCTAGACAAGTTCTTTAACTTTAGAAGGCTGCTAATAGAGCATTTTCATACCTAGACAGCATCATGTCTACACTTGCTAAATAGGCCAATTTACCTAAATGAAGTGAATTTCTTCTTCTTCTTTTTTCAGCTTTTCCCAGTTAGGGGTCGCCACAGGGGATCACCTGTCCGCTCATGATTGGCAGTGGAGTTTTACGGTGTTGAGTTGACAGCCCGGCACCCAACATTCCACGAAAGGCACACATGCACACACTCATGCCTAGGGCTAATTTAGAGTATCCAATCCACCTACAGCATGTCTTTGGGATGTGGGAGGAAACCAGAGCACCCAGAGGAAACCCACGCGACCACACAAAGGACATGCAGACTCCACACAGAAGGCACCCCCAGCCGAGGATCGAACCGGAGAACCTCTTGCTGTGAGGTGGCAATGCTAACCGCTGCACCACCGTGGCCGCCCACATGAATTGAATTTATTAAATACACTTTTTTTATCTTAAATGACAATTTATAAGCTTTCCAGAATGTATCTCTTAATTTCTGAATAATTTTCCTCCACTGTTTTTCTTTATGCTCACCTGATCCAAATAATGTTCCCAATATATCTATAACCTCATTGTTAAACTAAACACCATCTGCATTTTCTGCAAATCCAAACATTTTACTTTTGTCTTTGTTTATACATCAAGCATATTTAAATAACAATTTAACTTTGATTCCTTCTTCCATCCCTTCCTTATTTTTAATATCTAAGACTATATCATCTGCATATGTTAAAATTATTGGCATTCATATTTCTTTAGTTATTTTATAACCTACAATGTTTAACACACTATTCATTTTATTGACAAACACATTCATAACTAAAGCAAATAAGATGTTCCTTGTAGGACATCCTTGCCTTATCCCACAACCTATTTCTATTTCTTCACCTAACCACCCATTTAATATTCTCTCGGTATTTTTCTCATATACTGACATAATTATTTTTATCTTTACATTTATATTGTAATCCCTTAATATGTCCCATAAACATCCCTATTGTATTCTATCAAATGCTGTGCTCAAATCTCCTATCATAACTTTAGTTTCCACTTTTTATTTATAATGTCATTTATCACTTCTTTTATTATCCATAATAAATTCTGACTTCCTTTCCCCTTTTTACCAAATACTGTATATTCAAGTAATTTATGCTCTTTATTTGCTAATATTTTACCAATTATTATCATAAATATCTTATAATCTGTATTAATTAACACTATTGGTCTCAATTTTTGTATCATCTTATTTTCCCTTTTTCCCATATACATTTTATAATCCCAGTACATATTTCTTTATCTACCACTCCTATCTCTAACCATTCATTTAACATCTTTACAAATTACACTTTTTGCCATTCTTCCATATTATTGTACATATAATATTCAATGCAATTGATTCCCATAGCTTTTTCCAAGTTTAATTCTTTTAAAATTCCACTTAATTCTCCTATACATCTATTTTGTTCTAAACCCTCATCCTCCTTGGTTAATTTTTTTTTTTCAAAACAGGTTTATTGTTTTAACATATAAGAGAAATAGCATAACAATGTTATACAAGTAATTAAAAATAGGTATTATTATAATATTCAACAAAACAACTAAAGTATTTACAAAGACATCCACTACAATCAGATCAATTAAACTAAAATACCATGGTATTGAAATTAAAATTTTTTTAACAAATTTTGTAAATTATCCCATACAATAAAATAAGATGTTTTTCTATTTGTTCTAGTCCTAATTGTGTTTATTTCCATATGGCACACTATATTCATAACATTTTTAAATTCATTGAACGAAGGAGGTGTATCTGAAATCCAATTTCTAGTTATTATTTTCTTAGCCACTGCTAGAATAGACCATAACAAGGGAAGCTTAACCTTTTTAACACTTTGAGGTACAGGTGTGTTGAATAATATAAGAGATTTAGAAATAATGAAATTATCTGTAAAAAGAGCCTGCAAAAATTCATTAATTGACTTCCAGTATTCTTTCAATTTTATACAGTCATAAAACATATGAGCCCAGTCAGCATTAATTTCTACATTACATCTCTTACATAGATTATCTTTATTATTTATTTTATTCATCATCAAAGGTGTATAAAAGATCTATGTAAAAATTTCCATGTATAAAGTCTCCAGACAATGGAAGACGTAGTTCTATAAGCAGATTCCAATATATATTGTTTATCTTGTTGATTTGGTGGGTCCCCATTAATAGAAGTGAAATAATTCCAGTATGAATCTACACTGTAAAAAGTTTCTTGTCTGATAACTTTATGTATGTATGAAAGTTTACCTTTATCAGAAACTTTATGTTGTAAATTTAATATCAAGTAATCAATCAGTGTTGGAATAGATTCTTTAACAGTTATAGACATTAAATCTATTTTATTAATGAGATGTTGTCTAAAGGTCTGAACCTCTAACCAGCAAGTTTCTCTTAAATCAAATTCTTGATAAGAAATCTAGATTTTTAACTTTATTATCAGATATCAACTGATACCAGTACTTTAGATCATTATCTATAGCTAAATGAGTTCCTTCAGAAGTAGATGACAAAAGCATACCCTGAGTATACATTATAGGAAATACAATAAAATTCCATTCCCTATACTTAGGGTGCATGAATATAAAGTTACGATAACTAATAATAATATTTAATGGGTAACAAACCATATGTTTAGGTGTAATAGGTGAAGTACAAAATTCCTTTAGTAACCATAACATGGAGTTATTTACAATCATATTTTTATGTGTTAAGGAGATTTTCATGGAGTGTATACTAATTAGCTCCCAATAATCTTTCCATTTTGTGACATATGACTGATCTATTAATAAAGTAATAACTTTTACAATAGAAGAGATAGTATATAAATTAAAGTCTGGAAAAGAAATATCCCCTTGAGACCAGCTATTAGTATGTTTCTTTAATGCAATCCTAGGTCTATTAGGTGCCCATAAGAAATTTAACATTAGTGTGTTCAGTTTCTTGATAATTATTTTTGTAGGTGGAAGTATTATTGATTGTATTAAGTATAAAATCTTGGGGAATATTATCATTTTAATAATTGTAAGTCTCTCCTCCATAGTAAAAAACATATTATTCCAGGTATTAAAAAGATTTTGTATATTAAGAAAACAGGTCTTATAATTATTATATATAATAGATTTAATATCTTTAGATAGTATTATACCTAAATAAGTTATCTGACCTGAATTGGGTACATATTTAGTAAAATCACTAATGAGAATATTTTTTCGTGTATATATAGGTAGTATTTTAGTTTTTTCTTCATTGAATATTAAACCAGAAATACTTTTAAAATTCATCATGTTATCAAATAGAGACTGTATAGAAGAATTAGATCCTGCTGATGTAATTAGAACATCATCTGCAAAAGTTGAATTTTGGATGTTGTATTTTCATCTATTTCAAAACCCTCTATGTCAGTACTGTTTCTGATCAAATTAGCCCAAGGCTCCATTACTAAAGTGAATAATAGTGGAGAAAGTGGACATCCTTGTTTTGTACCTTTAAGAATGGGTATTTTTGTGAAACATATGTTCCTACCTTAATATAAGCCAACGTTCCTTTGTATAAATGTTCAATTAGATTTACAAATGCATCCGAGAAGTTTGTGCACTTCATTAAGGTAAACAGATAGTCCCAACTTACTGAATCAAATGCTGAACTTATATCAAGACTAATAAGTGTTAAATCTTTCTTTTTCCTATTTGCAAAATCTATTAATGTTAAAGTTCTTCTTATATTATCAAAAGTATTTCTATTTACAATGAAGCCTGTCTGATCTATATCTATAATGCCGGGAATGATTGTCTTCAATCTATCAGCAAAGATATTCATAAACATTTTATAATCAACATTAAGTAATGAGATGGGCCGATATGAAGAACATCTAGTTGGATCTTTATTAGGTTTTAAAATTGGCGAAATAAATGTATATTGCCATGATGGGGGGGTTATTAACTCAGTTTGGGCCAAAATAAAAACCTTATGTATTAATGAATATGTATTTTTAGAAAGGATTTTATATATCTCTGGTATACCACCATCATTACCCGGTGCTTTGTTTGATTTAAGCTTATTTATTTGTGTAATAACTTCTGTATATGAAATACTCTTGTCTAATAGTTTAATCTGTTGTTTATTAAGCTTTTTATTCATATTTGTGGTTATAAACTCCTTTATTTTATCTTTAGGTTCCATGTTAATATTATTATGGTTAATTTTGTGAAAGTGATTTCTAAATTCATCTAGTATTTCTGGTATACTAGAAACATTCTTCTTTTTCCTTAGAGAAAATATTTCTTTGATATGGTTTTGTTTATTCAACCTTTTTGTTTTATTTTTAAGTCTATGTAAGTATTTGGGGCTTATTGAATAAGACAAAAACTTGTATTTCTCTAAAGTTATTTTAACTTTATGAGTTAAAATTTCTTTGTATTTCTCATTTAGTTTGTTTATTTCTTCAATAACTTTCTTGTCCATAATATTTTCTTTATTATTGTGTTTATAAGAGTCTAATTTACTTTGAATATCTAACAATTCCTTATCCCAAGATTTCCTTTCATTATTATACCATCTGATACTTTGTCCATATAGATATGATTTTAAGGCATCCCAAACATAAACAATGGAGACTTCAGGAGTGTTATTTATGTCTAAAAAATGTTTTACTTCTGAAAGTATATATTCTTTATAGTCTTTTAGTT